>NC_083718.1:25059924-25362954 GCF_028564815.1 Eubalaena glacialis
ATTTGAACCCATTTTATTTCCAAATTTCTGTAAAGATAGAGTGTTCAACAGGATAATACAATGCTTTACAACAAGAATTATTGTGCCATTTAATGTGGATTAGAGAG
This sequence comes from Eubalaena glacialis, assembly GCF_028564815.1. Classification (NCBI taxonomy): domain Eukaryota; kingdom Metazoa; phylum Chordata; class Mammalia; order Artiodactyla; family Balaenidae; genus Eubalaena; species Eubalaena glacialis. The sequence continues at coordinate 25,060,032 of NC_083718.1, forward strand.
AATGTATATGTCAGGTATTTCTGTAAAGAGAGGAACACTATACATTAGGAACTTCTAAATTATTAAATCTATACAATCAATTTAAGAGAGGAAATGATAATGCAGTCAATTTATAGTGAATATAGTGCATATATTAACTAAAATCATTTTTTACATTAGAAGAGAAATTCTGTCAGCATTAAAAATTGATCTGTACTCAATTATTGTGTTATGATAAAATCTACTGGAAGAGTTAATAAAACGTGTCACTTGTTCTGATTATACCACCAGAGGTTTACTTTTAACTAACATATAAACTAAATAGTAAAGTGCTGAAAAGAAAAGGGGAATGTGAAATAGAAATTGCCATGAAAAACAAAAATGAGCAATTATTTATGTCTATATATCTATAGTGACAATAATCAAATAAGCATTCCAGTCTTCAGAATTGTTGCAAAGAATGGAACTACAGAGATTCTCTGATGGACAGCACATTTTTAAAAGTACACTTTTACTTTATTATATTTAATAATGATAACTCTTCACTGTATTTAAAGTAAGAAAGAAGCACATTTTGGCTCACAAATTATCAAGTGTGATATTTCTAAAACTGACTGCATTACTAGGTAAATTCTTCATATCAATTCACTGATCTCTTTTACTGAAGGATGCATTGGTTTGAAAATCAAAGACTTACGTCATCCAAAAAATCAATCAGTGAAGATGAGGAAGAAGAAAAGGAATCCTATTTAACGAATACAGCAATAAAAAAATAGAAAATATGGATGAAGCAATTTAATAAGAACAAATAATAAATCAAAAATTTTGTAAAACAATTGAAAGGCAAATGACATTAATTCAAATAAATAAATGAGAAAAGTAGTCACTGTCATTGTTTCTCAAGAAACTTAGAAATTCATTAATTACTTTTTAAAGAGTGATTCTTTTTTCCTTTCCCAAAAGAATGAAATACAATTCATATACTGTGCTCAAAATGTATTAAGCTGAAGCTCATTAATAATCAAATTAAATGGAAGCACTCCAGAAGGCAACAACTAAAAGTAAGCAACAGAATCTCTGCCTCTAATCGTTCCTGCTAGAATGTAAGCTTCTTGAGGGGCAGGACTTTGTCAATTTGGTCACTACTGTATCTCCAGCACCTAGAACAGTGCCTTGCACAGAGACATATGATTATTTGTTGATTAAGTTATAATCACTAACTTAAATTTTCCGACATAAAAAATATACTTCATATCTTAATTTTTTTTTCTAGCAAAGAATTTAAGTACCAAAGAATGACAGAGTCATATAATCACTATTTCATTATAATGGAGTGTGCCAAATAAACTCTATGTAATACTTTTAACAAAAAGCATTCTTTTGGTATACTTCTAAAAAACTGAATTGATTTGGAACTAGAACCAGCATTGCCCTATTGTGAGCTCTGACATTTTCACTTGTTTTTTACTGTGGCTCTGTGCTTTGGAGAAAAAAGAAAAGTGTCAAAATTATTTAAAGTTAGGATTTGTTCTGCACTTACTGTTCCTCAGGGAAAGAGATGAAATTTCTTTTAAATCTTATCAACGACCCTCTTATTTAGATCTTTCTTAGATTTTTCTTAAACACAAGAAAAGTTTATGATTAAAGTTTCCATAACATTGCAGAACATATTCCTTTCCTAATACGTTTTTGTTTATATAAGATTCTAGGTCCTCTTATATGGGATGCAATAAAAGTTTCATTGCAAATAAATTTTAAATCACAAAGTAAATTTTAAATTGACTGCAGAGGATATATGAAAAGTTTAATACTTACTTCAAATTGATCCAGAGCATCGGTAGGCGTATTCAAAAATGCCAAGAAAGAATGCTGTGAGTCTTGGTGCTCTATACCTAGAAGACAGCAGCAACTTTTTTTAAAACTAGAACAATTAAGACTAATTTTCATGGATAACCTTTCCTGTCTGAATCTATTAAAAAGCTGCTCGCAAACTACTGTATTTTAAAACCAATTAATATCATTAACTCCACATACTTAAAAAACTAAAATACACTAGTGTTTCTTGGAATATCACTCAATAGTTAAATTACATCAGACTCCATGAAATACTTGTTTCTTGACTTACTTGAGTTCCTGAATTTCTTTTCCTATACAGTACACTGTAAGAAGCACATTAAATGTTTTGGTACTCTTGAGAAAATTTTAAAAATAGGACCCTCGTTATGCCTGATTTTTCTAAGGTAATTTATCACCAAACAAGGTTTCCTTTTTGAAATACTCTCATCAAGCGTATAGTATATATTAATATAAATAATCTTTTATTAAAAAATGCAGTGATATAACAAACTTATTTAATTATGAAAAAACTTTTGCTAAGGCCTCAATCTGATTTCATTTACTGATTTATTGACAAAAATTACATGAAATTAAAAAATTTTATCTGGGAAAAACTAGGGTTGGAGAATGAGGACTCCAAACCCTAGCTTTTCTCAGACAAATTAAAAAAATTTCACGCATACCTCTTGGCTATGGCATTAACTTTAAATACATGATTTCCAAATTAATTCTTAAAATACACATAATGATAAATACTAGGGAGGAAAAGGAGAAACAACCAAAACACATTTTTGATCTCCATATCTTTTAAGGAACTGATATCAACTGATAACAAATTATGTGCTTTTTGAATTACTCTCTAATAGTATACCATAGTTGCCAGATAAGGCAGTATGTTCAGAAATTCATTCCATCAATGAATATTTATTGAAAGCCTTTTATTTGCCAAACCCTGTTTAGATACTGGATATATAATAGTAAATAAAGCAGAAAAACAAAATCCTTGTCCTCATTATATAAACATTACATTGTATTATTTAAGTAGACTATTATCTTACAACATATAGTGAAATTTTATTATTCTGCAACGTTCACAATCCAAATAAAAAGCCATACCCATAGGTTAGCCTGCAATGTGAGAAACGATTTCTTCTTTCGCAAGTTTAGATCTACTTTAAAATGATGCAATCAATGTCAACTGGTGTGTTATAGTAAGTCATACTCTTCACTGGTCTCTTTTCTATATAAATTGCCTTTAGGACCACAGGTCCTCCATGTCTTATATATTCTTTTTCCTCTGCTCACTAAATAATGCAGCTCCTTCCACTCTTCATACGTGAAAATTAAGCTTGATTCTCATTTTAGCATGATGCTTTGTACTCCTAATCTGAGTTCCTAATTCACTTTTTCTGGGTTCCTTCCTTCCTTCTTGTTCACTAGGAAATTCAATCAACAAAAATTTATTGAACATCTACTACTTTTAATGGCTTTTTCATGTTAACTCCTTTGTGCGATTACCCTCTTTCCTCCACAATTTTAAAAGCAGATGCGGAGACCCAACCAGCTTTACGTCACTGTGTGTCATAGGACTGGGAAATGATAAGGCAGCACATAAGTACAACACAGAGACAATTAACTAGTTCAGTATTCAGTCAGGAATACTGTCAGGAAAATGAATTTCTAACAGCTATATATAAGAGATCCTTTCATTAAGATAATAACATTCTGAATTTTAAAAAATTAAGTCTTCACATTCTTAATGCCCATGTTATGGAAAGAACGTTGAAGTTCATGTAATAAAGCTACCAAGCACTCCGAGTTACTTTTTACATTAATGAAAAAATGCTCAAGTAATGTTTTCAAGAAAATGGGAATAAATCCTGGAAAATCCCACAGGGCAAGCAATTTGAGTATCAAACATGGAAGAAGATACCGAAATGCCCAAATAATTCTTTGTCATTGAATTGCCTTTCTAATACTAGATTAGGTTAATCTTTAGTTATTTCATACATTATTTCGTCAACTACCCTGAAAGTGAATCCCCTATAACATGTGAGAATAGTATAAAGTATATGATAAAAACAAGTTTTTCCAATCACAAAAATATTGTTCATGATATAGTCCATGGTCCTGAAAAAACAGTCAAATTTATGGCAAAATGAGTTTTCTGTTAAGAAATCTTTAAACAACGCGTATCAAGTAAAACAAAATGACTCAGGAGACTTGTCTACCAAATATGTGTGTGTGTGTGTGCGCGCCATATACACATACATCTATAAATGAGTGCCAGAATTGTGTATGTGAACAATTCTCCTGCCTACACAATAGGCTGATTCTTGTATAATAAAATGTATTCATAACAGAACATTAAGTCCTGGTTGATGCAAAACACATTCCCATACCCTTTTCAGATCTAAGCTCTTCAGTGTCCTTTATCAGTTGTTCAATTTCTGATAGTAGTTCCAAGTTCTTCTTCTCTGAATCTTTTAGTTTACTTAAGGGAAAAAAAGGAAAAATGTCATTATTTATATTGTTGGTTAGTGAGCCATCACGTATGTAGTTGAACTTAATTGGTTTAAATGTCAGTCATGATAATGTAGGGAACTGAAAACTACTGCAGGAAGGACAAATCTAGCCTGTCATCTACTCTTGCGTAAATAAAGATTTACTGGAACACAGTCAGGCTCATTCATTTATATGCTGTCTGTGGCTGCTTTTGTACTCAACAGCAGAGTTGAGCAGACAGAAACTATATGGCTTTCAAGCCCTAAAGTATTTATTATCTTTCCTTTTATAGAAAAGCCGCTGGCTCTGAGCTACATTATTAAATTAAAAAATGTCATAAAATCAAAGGTTAATTTTAGAATTCTGTTAGACTTCTTTCATAGAGAACCATGAAAGTGAATAAATTTATAATTTTCAGTTTGACTCACATTCCTGATTTATGAACAAATATGTAAATTTATATGTCCTAAGCATAAGCAGAAAGATCACACTTATTCCAAATTACAATACAGAGAATGACATTTAGCAGTTCTTTATGTTGGGATCAATTCATATTCTCCAAAAACAGTTTTTTTCCATTTTCAATGTTACACTAGCACATTTCAGTAAAGCATACTTAATTTATGATTGGATAATTCATAGCAAGAATTTATAATTCAACTGGGGTGCTTCATACCATTAAAAACCGAATTTATGGGAGTATATTTCTTTTCATGACTGAACGCCTTTGCAACATTTGGTATTCTGAGCACCAAATGGATTTTTCTATTTATATTTTGAGTTGTAACATGAACTTTCTACTGTTCCTCTATATCACCTTATTCCTCTATGACCTATTCTTGAACCAATCCAATTACGAGTTTCCTTTTATCATTTATTTATTCCGAGTATGATTTATTCTACTGTTGTGATAAGAATGGAGGGAATGTGTTCATTAGCTAACTGTCCTGGACCTGTGGGCGATACACTTTTTTTAATACATAACATGAAAGAAAGGGTAATTTAAGTATATTCTACCTTTATGAAATTTACCATCACTTGAAACTTCATGTGTAAAAAAATCTATGGTAGAGGCCAGAATTTTCAGATGACTATATTTTGTTCTGACTCTATGCTGCAATTTTAGACTAATGTGATATTCTTGAACAAAAGATTATTTTGGATTTAATAGAATAAAATTTGAGAATGAATTTTACAAATAAGGGGAAAAGTAAATATCAGAATATTAATTAGTACTATTAATTCCACTTTAAGGACATGTCAGATAGAAACAAAGCTGTATTAAAATTGCATCACTGCACACAAGGCCTAAAATCATCAATTCATTTTCAAATATTCATAGCTTTTTTCTGGTCATCACTTAAAAAAAAAAAGGGATAGGTAGGACTAAACATGTAACTTCTCTCCAGATACTTTTGGACCAAATTAGAAATCACTCTAGTGGGACTATATTATTCAGTCTTACCATTCTGTTATGATGTTAGACGCTTTAACTTTATTCAGCTCTTCTTGGATGGCCTGCTTAGCTCTTATTTCTGCATCCAGAGCTGACTGCAACTCCAGTCTAGCTGACATATCCAGTTTTGCAAAACGACGCATTTTCCAGGGCATATCCTATGAAATAATATGACTGCGTTTTTAGCTCCATTCGATTTTATTTTTAACATTTAAGTTTAGTAATATAAGTGAATTTGGAAACTACTTAAAAGAACTATCTTTCCCTAATTAAAGAATTAAAGAGAACTATTACTTGTGAAAATATATTATTTTTCATTAAATTCAGAAATAACTGTAGACTCGCATTACAAATGCATTTATTTTTTATGGTTATTACCATTAATGGCTAGCCACACAAATTATAGTTAAGCAGCTATGTATTATAATTTCCTAAACTGGAAAAACACTGAATGATTTCTCATGAAAATCTTTACAGTAGGCAAAGCCTAGACAAACTGATGTAAGTACTCAGATTTATTACAGTGTTTTCTGAGCCTTCCCACCGACTAATATAATAAGCCTGCTTGCTAAATGGCAGAGCTTACTGTTGCTCGGGTACCCAAGCTGGAGTTTCTTAAAGCTTCCAATTCTTCAGTCATTTTAGAAGCTAAGGCCTGAAGATATCCTCGTGCATCCTTTTCATCACTGACCCTAGAATATATGCAAATAAAGACAGAGATCAAGTACCAAAGTAAAACAGAAAACTTCAGTGAGATATATATGATTTTAAAGCATCATAAAGAAATAAGTGAAAAGTGACAGAAATTTAAAGATGGTCTTAATATCTTCTTTTAAAGGTCTACCACAGTACTACTATCTGTCAACAAGTGGGAAATGGTTTACTGAACTGTTCAGTTATTTACAGATAAAGGTGGTCACGTTTAGGAAGGTCCAAATTATACATATCTGATAAATCAGTAAAACTTCACCCTTGAGCCACGGAATTAATACTCTTTTAATCTAACATTAAACATACACACACACACACATACACTCACGTGACTTCTAAAGAATATTAAGATTTCTTATTAATTAGATTCCATTTTTTATCTTATGAAAACACAACACACCCTTCTTAAAACTGAAGTACACTAAATTTAGAAAGTTTAAAGTATAATATTCTGTAAAAAAAAAAAAATTCTGTGTTGTAATAAAGCTCTTTTGTTTTCTAAAATGGTCAATGATATAACAAAGAGAAAAGATTAAAGTCTAATGAAACTCAGTTTCTACACCCCCCCCCCCCGCCCTGCCCCGGCAGCGCCCCAAGGCACGTGGGATCTTAGTTCCCGGACCAGGGATCAAACCAGGGCCCCCAGCAGTGGAAGCAGTGGAAGCGTGGAGTCCTAAACACTGGACAGCCAGGGAATTCCCGAAACTCAGTTTCTATTTACTATTTTAAGGCTATCTTGCTGATGTAATTATATGATTTTAGAGAGAAATGTTTTCAAATTATATTCAATAAAATTCAGGTCATTGAATAGCCATGAGGAAAGTATATTTCAGGTAAATCAATATGTATCTGTGATGCATACAGCAGACAAGTTTAAATCTTGAGGCTTGATTCAGCATCTGTTACAACTTAAACTCCTGAGGAGTTAAATTCATCTGTCTACCTACATATCACTCCATATCTACATCTTAAAGAGGCCCTTTAAAAGGGGTTTGATCCCTTCTTCTCTCAGATGGGAAAGTGCTTTGGAGGACAATTAAAAGAATAAAGGAGCAAATAAAATCACTGTTAAGAAGTTGCCCACTCTAGTGATAGTTACATATTTGTAGGCTCTACATACATGTATATATGTTTATAGCCTTTTAAAGTGGCTTAAGAAAATATTAAGAAAGTTTGTGTACTGGGATGCTGTTTGCTTCTAAAATTCTTTAACTTTGGACACCACAAGTGACCACAATCTTTTAATTTAATCACCTAATCTATAACATAAAGAATAAATATAGATGGGGGAAGATTGTTTTTCCTCCAAAGACATTTTTTATTTTCCTCTAAAGACACTCACAGAGTAGCAATTAAGAAAACTATACTACCATTTAACCAGGCTAATAGGCCTCAGCCAGTGCTGGTTTAGTATCTATCATAGCTCAGAGATCTTGGCTTATGCACATTTCCAGGAACCTATGAAATCCAGTGTGTTTTATTCACTTTGGAAATCAAATAACTTCACGTAAATTGCTATAATGTTGTTTGAAATATTATATAAAAAACAATACCTTCTAACTTTGGTTTTTATTTACATCTTGAATACATTCACATTCCCTTACCACTGCGGTCTTCCACTAATTCTCAACTTTTGATTAAACCTATGTCTATTTTCTTGGCTACAAAAAATTATTGATGGGAAGGGTGATGAAAAAAGAAAAAAAAGACTCGGTCAACTACACGCTCATGCCATTTAAGTTCCACTAGGCCCTAGGTCTTCCACAACAATTCCTTTTCATAATCATTGTCTACTTCCAACCTAAATCTTAAAAACATTGCACTTTCCCCAGCCCCAACACCATCTCTTGCCCCTTCCTTCTAGGCCATCTGGTTAAGCTTACACTACTCATTCTCTTAACTTTTTTTTTTTTTAAACAGTTTTAGGAGGAGCTTCAAGATGGCGGAAGAGTAAGACGTGGAGATCACCTTCCTCCCCACAGATATATCAGAAATACATCTACACGTGAAACAACTCCTACAGAACGCTAGCAGAAGACCTCAGACCTCCCAAAAGGCAAGAAACTCCCCACGTACCTGGGTAGGGCAAAAGAAAAATGAAAAAACAGAGACAAAAGAATAGGGACGGGACCTGCACCAGTGGGAGGGAGCTGTGAAGGAGGAAAGGTTTCCACACACTAGGAAGCCACTTCGCGGGCGGAGACTGCGGGTGGCAGAGGGGGGAAGCTTCGGCGCTGCGGAGGAGAGCGCAGCCACAGGGGTGCGGAGGGCAAAGCGGAGAGATTCCCGCACAGAGGATCGGTGCCGACCAGCACTCACCAGCCCGAGAGGCTTGTCTGCTCACCCGCTGGGACGTGCGGTGGCTGGCAGCTGAGGCTCGGGCTTCAGAGGTCGGATCCCAGGGAGGGGACTGGGGTCGGCTGCGTGAACACAGCCTGAAGGGGCTAGTGCGCCATGGCTAGCTGGGAGGGAGTCCGGGAAAAGGTCGGGAGCTGCCAAACAGGCAAGAGACTTTTTCTTGCCTCTTTGTTTCCTGGTGCGTGAGGAGAGGGGATTAAGAGCGCTGCTTAAATGAGCTCCAGAGACGGGCGTGAGCCACGGCTGTCAGCACGGACCCCAGAGACAGGCATGAGACGCTAAGGCTGCTTCTGCAGCCACCAAGAAGCCTGTGTGCAAGCACAGGTCACTATCCACACCTCTCCTCCCGGAACCCTGTGCAGCCCACCACTGCCAGAGTCCCGTGATCCAGGGACAACTTCCCCGGGAAAACGCACGGCGCGCCTCAGGTTGGTGCAACGTCATGCCGGCCTCTGCCGCGCAGGCTCACCCCGCATCCGTACCCCTCCCTCCCCCTGGCCTGAGTGAGGCAGATCCCCCGCATCAGCTGCTCCTTTAACCCCGTCCTGTCTGAGCGAAGAACAGATGCCCTCAGGCGACCTACACGCAGAGGCGGGTCCAATCCAAAGCTGAACCCCAGGAGCTGTGCGAACAAAGAAGAGAAAGGGAAATCTCTCCCAGCAGCCTCAGGAGCAGCGGATTAAATCTCCACAATCAACTTGATGTACCCTGCATCTGTGGAATACCTGAATAGACAACGAATCATCCCATATTGAAGAGGTGGACTTTGGGAGCAACGATATATATATATTTTTTCCCTTTTTCTCTTTTTGTGAATGTATATGTGTATGCTTCTGTGTGTGATTTTTTCTGTATAGCTTTGCTTTTATCATTTGTCCTAGGGTTCTGTCTGTCGTTTTTTTTTTTTTTTTTTTTTTTAGCATAGTGTTTAGCACTTGTTATCATTGGTGGATTTGCTTTTTGGTTTGGTTGCTCTCTTCTTTCTTTCTTTTTTTTACTACCTTAAAAAATTTTTTTTAATAATTATTTTTATTTTTTATTTTAATAACTTTATTTTATTTTATTTTACTCTATTTTATTTTATTTTATCTTCTTCTTTCTTTCTTTCTTTTCTCCCTTTTACTCTGAGCCATGTGGAAGACAGGCTCTTGGTGCTCCAGCCAGGCATCAGGGCTGTGCCTCTGAGGTGGGAGAGCCAAGTTCAGGACATTGGTCCACAAGAGACCTCCCTGCTCCACGTAATATCAAATGGCGAAAATCTCCCAGAGATCCCCATCTCAACGCCAAGACCCAGCTCTACTCAACGACCAGCAAGCTACAGTGCTGGACACCCCATGCCAAACAACTAGCAAGACAGGAACACAACCCCATCCATTAGCAGAGAGGCTGCCTAAAATCATAATAAGGCCACAGACACCCCAAAACACACCACCAGATGTGGACCTGCCCACCAGAAACACAAGATCCAGCCTCATCCACCAGAACACAAGCACTAGTCCCCTCCACCAGGAAGCCTACACAACCCACTGAACCAACCTTAGCCACTGGAGACAGACACCAAAAACAAGGGGAACTACGAACCTGCAGCCTGCAAAAAGGAGACCCCAAACACAGTAAGCTAAGCAAAATGAAAAGACAGAGAAACACACAGCAGATGAAGGAGCAAGGCAAAAACCCACCAGACCTAACAAATGAAGAGGAAATAGGCAGTCTACCTGAAAAAGAATTCAGAATAATGATAGTAAAGATGATCCAAAATCTTGGAAATAGAATGAAGAAAATACAAGAAACGTTTAACAAGGACCTAGAAGAACTAAAGAACAAAAAAACAGTGATGAACAACACAATAAATGAAATTAAAAATTCTCTACAAGGGATCAATAGCAGAATAACTGAGGCAGAAGAACGGATAAGTGACCTGGAAGATAAAATAGTGGAAATAACTACTGCAGAGCAGAATAAAGAAAAAAGAATGAAAAGAACTGAGGACAGTCTCAGAGACCTCTGGGACAACATTAAACGCACCAACATTCGAATTATAGGGGTCACAGAAGAAGAAGAGAAAAAAAAAGGGACTGAGAAAATATTTGAAGAGATTATAGTTGAAAACGTCCCTAATATGGGAAAGGAAATAGTTAATCAAGTCCAGAAAGCACAGAGAGTCCCATACAGGGTAAATGCAAGGAGAAACACTCCAAGACACATATTAATCAAACTATCAAAAATTAAATACACAGAAAAAATATTAAAAGCAGCAAGGGAAAAACAACAAATAACACACAAGGGAATCCCCATAAGGTTAACAGCTGATCTTTCAGCAGAAACTCTGCAAGCCATAAGGGAGTGGCAGGACATATTTAAAGTGATGAAGGAGAAAAACCTACAACCCAGATTACTCTACGCAGCAAGGATCTCATTCAGATTTGACAGAGAAATTAAAAGCTTTACAGACAAGCAAAAGCTAAGAGAATTCAGCACCACCAAACCAGCTTTCCAGCAAATGCTAAAGGAACTTCTCTAGGCAGGAAACAGAAGAGAAGGAAAAGACCTACAAAAACAAACCCATAACAATTAGGAAAATGGTAATAGGAACATACATATCAATAATTACCTTAAATGTAAATGGATTAAATGCTCCAACCAAAAGACACAGACTGGCTGAATGGATACAAAAACAAGACCCGTATATATGCTGTCTACAAGAGACCCACTTCAGACCTAGGGACACATACAGACTGAAAGTGAAGGGATGGAAAAAGATATTCCATGCAAATGGAAATCAAAAGAAAGCTGGAGTAGCAATTCTCACATCAGACAAAATAGACTTTAAAACAAAGACTATTACAAGAGACAAAGAAGGACACTACATAATGATCGAGGGATCAATCCAAGAAGAAGATATAACAATTGTAAATATTTATGCACCCAACATAGCAGCACCTCAATACATAATGCAAATACTAACAGCCATAAAAGGGGAACTCGACAGTAACACAAGCATAGTAGGGGACTTTAACACCCCACTTTCACCAATGGACAGATCATCCAAAATGAAAATAAATAAGGAAACACAAGCTTTAAATGATACATTAAACAAGATGGACTTAATTGATATTTATAGGACATTCCATCCAAAACCAACAGAATACACATTCTTCTCAAGTGCTCATGGAACATTCTCCAGGATAGATCATATCTTGGGTCACAAACCAAGCCTTGGTAAATTTAAGAAAATTGAAATCATATCAAGTATCTTTTCCAACCACAACGCTATGAGACTAGATATCAATTACAGGAAAAAAAATCTGTAAAAAATACAAACACATGGAGGCTAAACAATACACTACTTATTAACCAAGAGATCACTGAAGAAATCAAAGAGGAAATCAAAAAATACCTAAAAACAAATGACAATGAAAACACAATGACACAAAACCTATGGGATGCAGCAAAAGCAGTTCTAAGAGGGAAGTTTATAGAAATACAATCCTACCTTAAGAAACAAGAAACACCTCAAACAAATATCCTAACCTTACACCTAAAGCAATTAGAGAAAGAAGAACAAAAAAACCCCCAAAGTTAGCAGAAGGAAAGAAATCATAAAGATCAGATCAGAAATAAATGAAAAAGAAATGAAGGAAACAATAGCAAAGATCAATAAAACTAAAAGCTGGTTCTTCGATCAGATAAACAAAATTGATAAACCATCAGCCAGACTCATCAAGAAAAAAAGGGAGAAGACTCAAATGAATAGAATTAGAAATGAAAAAGGAGAAGTAACAACTGACACTGCAGAAATACAAAGGATCATGAGAGATTACTACAAGTGACTATATGTCAATAAAATGGAGAACCTGGAAGAAATGGACACATTCTTAGAAATGCACAACCTTCGGAGACTGAACCAGGAAGAAATAGAAAATATAAACAGACTAATCACAAGCACTGAAATTGAAACTGTGATTAAAAACCTTCCAACGAACAAAAGCCCAGGACCAGATGGCTTCACAGGCGAGTTCTACCAAACATTTAGAGAAGAGCTAACACTGATCCTTCTCAAACTCTTCCAAAATATAGCAGAGGGAGGAACACTCCCAAACTCATTCTACGAGGCCACCATCACCCTGATACCAAAACCAGACAAAGATGTCACAAAGAAAGAAAACTACAGGCCAATATCACTGATGAACATAGATGCAAAAATCCTCAACAAAATACTAGCAAACAGAATCCAACAGCACATTAAAAGGATCATACACCATGATCAAGTGGGGTTTATCCCAGGAATGCAAGGATTCTTCAATATACGCAAATCAATCAATGTGCTACACCATATTAACAAACTGAAGGAGAAAAACAATATGATCATCTCAATAGATGCAGAGAAAGCTTTCGACAAAATTCAACAAACATTTATGATAAAAACCCTCCAGAAAGTAGGCATAGAGGGAACTTTCCTCAACATAATAAAGGCCATATATGACAAACCCACAGCCAACATCATCCTCAATGGTGAAAAACTGAAACCATTTCCTCTAAGATCAGGAACAAGACAAGGTTGCCCACTCTCACCACTATTATTCAACATAGTTTTGGAAGTTTTAGCCACAGCAATCAGAGAAGAAAAAGAAATAAAAGGAATCCAAATCGGAAAACAAGTAAAGCTGCCACTGTTTGCAGATGACATGATACTATACATTGAGAATCCTAAAGATGCTACCAGAAAACTACTAGAGCTAATCAATGAATTTGGTAAAGTAGCAGGATACAAAATTAATGCACAGATGATGAAAAATCTGAAAGAGAAATTAAGGAAACACTCCCATTTACGATTGCAACAAAAAGAATAAAATACCTAGGAATAAACCTACCTAAGGAGACAAAAGACCTGTATGCAGAAAATTATAAGACACTGATGAAAGAAATTAAAGATGATACAAATAGATGGAGAGATATACCATGTTCTTGGATTGGAAGAATCAACATTGTGAAAATGACTATACTACCCAAAGCAATCTACAGATCCAATGCAATCCCTATCAAACTACCACTGGCATTTTTCACAGAACTAGAACAAAAAATTTCACAATTTGTATGGAGACACAAAAGACCCCGAATAGCCAAAGCAATCTTGAGAAAGAAAAACGGAGCTGGAGGAATCAGGCGCCCTGACTCCAGACTATATTACAAAGCTACAGTAATCAAGACAGTGTGGTACTGGCACAAAAACAGAAATATAGATCAATGGAACAGGATAGAAAGCCCAGAGATAAACCCACACACATATGGTCACCTTATCTTTGATAAAGGAGGCAAGAATATACAGTGGAGAAAAGACAGCCTCTTCAGTAAGTGGTGCTGGGAAAACTGGACAGCTACATGTAAAAGAATGAAATTAGAACACTCCCTAACACCATACATAAAAATACACTCAAAATGGATTAAAGACCTAAATGTAAGGCCAGACACTATCAAACTCTTAGAGGAAAACATAGGCAGAACACTCTATGCCATAAATCACAGCAAGATCCTTTTGGACCCAGCTCCTAGAGAAATGGAAATAAAAACAAAAATAAACAAATGGGACCTAATGAAACTTAAAAGCTTTTGCACAGCAAAGGAAACCATAAACAAGACAAAAAGACAACCCTCAGAATGGAAGAAAATATTTGCAAATGAAGCAACTGACAAAGGATTAATCTCCAAAATTTACAAGCAGCTCATGCAGCTCAATATCAAGAAAACCACCCAATCCAAAAATGGGCAGAAGACTTAAATAGACGTTTCTCCAAAGAAACTACACAGATTGCCAACAAACACATGAAAGAATGCTCAACATCATTAATCATTAGAGAAATGCAACTCAAAACTACAATGCGATATCATCTCACACCGGTCAGAATGGCCATCATCAAAAAATCTACAAACAATAAATGCTGGAGAGGGTGTGGAGAAAAGGGAACCCTCTTGCACTGTTGGTGGGAATGTAAATTGATACAGCCACTATGGAGAACAGTATGGAGGTTCCTTATAAAACTAAAAATAGAACTACCATACGACCCAGCAATCCCACTACTGGGCATATACCCTGAGAAAACCATAATTCAAAAAGAGCCATGTGCTGAGCCTGCGCGTCTGGAGCCTGTGCTCCGCAACAGGAGAGGCCGCGATAGTGAGAGGCCCGCGCACCACGATGAGGAGTGGCCCCCGCTTGCCACAACTAGAGAAAGCCCTGGCACAGAAACGAAGACCCAACACAGCCATAAATAAATAAATAAATAAATAAATAAAATTAAAAAAAAAAAATTAAAAAAAAAAAGAGCCATGTACCAAAATGTTCATCGCAGCTCTATTTACAATAGCCAGGACATGGAAGCAACCTAAGTGTCCATCAACAGATGAATGGATAAAGAAGATGTGGCACATATATACAATGGAATATTACTCAGCCATAAAAAGAAACGAAATTGAGTTATTTGTAGTGAGGTGGATGGACCTAGAGTCTGTCATATGGAGTGAAGTAAGTCAGACAGAGAAAAACAAATACCGTATGCTAACACATATATATGGAATGTAAAAAAAAAAAAAAAAGGTCATGAAGAACCTAGGGGCAAGATGGGAATAAGGGCACAGACCTACTAGAGAATGGAGTTGAGGATACGGGAGGGGGAAGGGTAAGCTGGGAGAAAGTTAGAGAGTGGCATGGACATATATACACTACCAAACGTTAAATAGATAGCTAGTGGGAAGCAGCCGCATAGCACAGGGAGATCAGCTCGGTGCTTTGTGTCCATCTAGAGGGGTGGGATAGGGAGGGTGGAAGGGAGGGAGACGCAAGAGGGAAGAGATATGGGGACATATGTAAATGTATAACTGATTCACTTTGTTATAAAGCAGAAACTAACACACCATTGTAAAGCAATTATACTCCAATAAAGACGTTTAAAAAAAAAAACAGTTTTAGAGGCAAGTCTCTCATCTTTTCTTTGGCTAAGTCAAAATAATCAAGAAATATTTACTAAATACTGATTATTATGTAGGCATAGTAGGAAGACTGAAGAAGACATATAAGACATGGTCCTTAAAAAGTGTGGGAGTCAGCACAGACTTAGCGAACTTATGGTTACCACGGGAGAAGGGTCGGGGGAGGGATAGATTGGGAGTTTGGGACACTGCTATAATTAAAATAGATAACCAACAAGGACCTACTGTATAGCACAGGGAACTCTGCTCAACATTCTGTAATAACCTAAATGGGAAAAGAATTTGAAAAAGAATAGATACATATATATGTATAACTGAATCACTTTGCTGTACACTTGAGACTAACACAACATTGTTAATCAACTATACTGCAACATAAAATGAAAATTAAAAAAAAAGTTTGGGAGTCAGGACACATACAGTAGAGTGATTAAGAACTTGATTCTTGAGTCATACAGAACTAGGTTCAAATCCTAGCTCACTGTTTAGCAGTTGTGTGTCTTTGGATAAGTATTTACCCCCTCTAACTCTCTGTTATCTCAGTTACAAGATGGGAATAATAATAACACCTACCTCATAGGACTGTTGTGATAACTAAATGAGAAAACATGTGAATTTTCAGCCTAATGCCTACAACATACTATTTTTTAATCACTGTAAACTATTACTACACAGGAATGAAAATTAATGAATGAGGAGTGTTTCAAATAATGTGAATGAATTTAAACAAAGGAAAATAAAAGTTTCACTATTGAAACCCTTTCCTGATTATTAAAACATTTTCCTGGTTGTCTTACACAGCTGTTTCCTCTATCTTCTACTATTAACACCCTCACCATTATCCTTCTTTCTATTATAAAACCCAACAACTTCAATGGCCTTATTTACTAGAAATTAAATTCCCAAATTTATATTTCTAATCCTAACCTTTAAGTCATCTTTTCTAAAGCATATTGGAAATCTCCACTCAGATATCTCAGAATGATCTCAGACTCACCAACAAACAAAAGAACAACTAAAATTGATTATATCATCCTCCCCAAAGCTGGTTCCTTCTCCTGACTTTTCTTACTTCAATGATATCACCATTTTCTTCATCTCTCCAACACAGAGTTTCAGAAATACTAATTCCTCCTCATCTCTTGCCCTTCATTTATAATTAATTAAGTCCTATAGATCCTTCTTCCATAATGTCTTCTCCATTTGTTCAGCTTCCCCCAAATTTCCTTCTATTTCATGCTGAACACCACTATGAAGAGTTACCTTCCTAATGCATCACCTCAATCAATTCCATAATCCTTTGCAGAAAAGCCTTCTCCTTCTTCTTATAAATAAATGAAGTTCTGATTCTTACCCAGTATTCATGTTAATTGTGCTGCAATAACTTTATTGGTCTTATTTCCTACTATTCTTTTATAGGAATAGTAGCACCCTTTATTGAACTCAGTGTTTTCGGAAAATGCATTATAGTTCCACTAATTACCCCCAACTTTCTTTAACACCCAGTCTGAAGTAATTCTCCTCTATACTCATATAGAAAAATCAGTATTTGTACAATACATAAGACAGTTTAAGTCTTGTTACTTATATCCAGCTCTGATCACATTAGTTTTTAAACTTTTAAATGTTACACTATAAGCTAGTACTTGAAGGCAAAGTACTCTACTTTACAGACCTTTCTATCTCCTATTATACCAGAAGAATGCATTATATGTGAGGAGATACATCTAAAAAATGAATCTTATGGACCAGCCTATTACTTCAACCTCTTTTTGTAGTACCATTTCAAAGAGAAAGAGTGAAGTCTTCTGATGAGTCAATGGTGAGAAGAAAGGTCCCTGTTCCAATACAGTGTGAGCAACAAGGTCTCCTTGACCTAAAAGGTTTTCTTTCACATGAAAGAGGTATTTCATAGGAAAAGGCAGAGGGAGCAGAGTAACAAGGCCATTAGAAATGCATTCAAATGAAGTCTTATATACAGCAGTTTTTGTTTTATTTTAAAACTGTTAATTTGGCCAATGGAAACATTTAAAACACTGCATATCACAAGC
The DNA here is from genome assembly GCF_028564815.1 of Eubalaena glacialis. Classification (NCBI taxonomy): domain Eukaryota; kingdom Metazoa; phylum Chordata; class Mammalia; order Artiodactyla; family Balaenidae; genus Eubalaena; species Eubalaena glacialis. The sequence continues at coordinate 25,077,912 of NC_083718.1, forward strand.
TTCCAAAACCTTGTTTTGGCATTACTTCATTTTTTAATATACCAGATTAAAAAACCAGGAATAGCCTGAGACTTCTGACCTTTATAAGCTTGCACAGAATATCTCAGAGATATAACTTTCAAATACGTGAGAACTCTGAGAACAGTGAGTATATCTTTTACTTTTAGCCTATTAGGTATTTAATAATTTATTATCTAATATATTAGTCCATTTCTAAATAATAGCTTTAATGCAAAGTGAATTCATTGTATTCCTGATTTCTTCTGCATATTTCACTTGAATGTGAAATGTGTAAAAAGAGTGCTTTGTAGTATCACACAAAAATTTTCATCTTCATCCTTTCTACTAAGCCTTTCCAGATAGTCCATATTTAAAGCTTCTTTACTAGAACCACTTCCCATTCCATCTGAACCCATCATGCAATCACTTGAAACGATCAGTGGTCTAGGATCTCAGGCTTTGGCCAAATCAGTTTTGTCTTCTGTGAAGTCATTTTCTTTAACATCTTATTACAAATTTGATTACATAATAATGAAGTTACAAATGAAAAGTCATAATGTTTGATATTATAAGCACGGCTAAAGATTAAAATGATTTTGCTTCGGAAATGTAGAGTTTATGACAAGGATAGCAATTAAATATTAATGAACCATTAACTGTACTATTTGGAACACAACCATATTTCCACAATTTGGGCATTTTCCTTCAGATATGCACTCAACAGTCACATTCATAAGCTAAAGCTGAGTTAACATAAGAGCTCTATAGTTAAGTCAATATCAAAATACTTGAGTCATTTGGGTAAGATTACTTAAAAAGGCAGTGTTTATTCACTTATGATTTCATTTAAGAAGGAGGGTATTAAGCTAGTATAAGTAGGAAAAAATGCTTAGAGAACAAAAATAAGAGCATGATAAACTAACATTCTCACCAAATTATTGGTCTATAGATATCTGAAGAAACCAGTAGTTGTTTATATAAATAAAACATCAATAACATGTTAAAAAAGAGTCAGAAAGTTAAAAAAGTAAATATAAAAAGTTAGGCTATTTGCATTAGAAAATAAAGTCCCTGTTGGATTCTACTTTCTTCAAGTATTATAAAAATATACAAATTTTTACAAATACCAGAACAATCATTTGAGTTAATTAATATGAAAGTTACTAAGGCAATTATCCCAAATTAAATCCTAGGGGCTTAAAGAACAGTTGATAAAACTAAACTGTAACCATTTAATGTTTTAAAAATGCCGTGTGTGAATTAGTCTGTTATAATTATGAAAAAGGTGAAAGCACATCTTCAGCTTGTAAAATATTCTCCAGGCTTTCTGTTTCTTAAAGTAATCACAAATACAGCAATTTTGATCTTAGAAAGGAACATCCATAGCTAGTGAATGAGTTTCTTCAGTTCTTTAAGGACCAACTGTCTTAGGAGACAATAACATTTTCTTTTCTTAGAAAGAAATATCAGCTTCCAATGAAACTGTGTAAAAGCTGATATGGAATATTTGATGGAGTTAGAGAAAAGAGGAAAATAACAGACAACATAGAAGAAGCACAGACCAGTAATAAATATTCCTCCTGGAATTCATACCAACTTGACTATATGGCCAAAAATTACCCACAAAAACAGATTTAAGAGAGTACTCACCACTGAATTATTTCTGTGATTTGAGCTTCCCAGTGTGCAACTGATTCCTTCTTGTCTGCTAGATCTTTTACCTCTTCTTCTAACTGCTGGTTGCATGTACTTAAGTTCTCATACAAAGTGGTAAGCTGAAAGGCAGTTTTAAGGTACTTAAAGACGTGTGACTTTTAGGAACAGGAATTCAAGGTGCTCAGATACCTCTTGTTAAATCTGATAACTCAAAAATGCCTGTCTTTCTGATTTCCTATTATTATGCACCCTCTGGTCTCTGAATTTGGAAACATCAAGTACTCTGAATTCTCCTTCTGCCTTTGCTTTTCCCATACTCCCCATGTTGAATTGGTTCCATCTGTGAACATTCTCCATTTGCCTGAAGAACTCCCCAGTTCTGTTGGTAACAACATCTCTCATTTTTTTGTCTGAAAATATCTCTATGTCATCCTCTTTTAAAAAAAACTTATAATTTCAAGCATATACAAAAATGAACAGAAGAGTATAAGTGAATTCCCATGAGCCCATCATCACTAACTTCAACAATTATCACCTCAATGTCAATCTTATTTCATTTGTACTCCTGTCTTCTTACCCTTTCCTCCGGTATTATTCTGCAGCAAATACCAGACATCATATAATTTTATCCATATATATTTCTGTGTATATCTCTAGAAAATAAGGCTCTCTTTTTACATATAACCACAATATCATTATCATATTTAAACAAATTTAACAGGTTTCCTTACATTATCACATAGCTAGTAATTGTTCAAATTTCCAGTTGTCTCAAAACATCAAAAGACTTAACAGTCTGTTAAATTGAATCATACCAACAAGTAAACGTTAACTTAATGGTTGCTCTATCTTTTAAGTCTTTTTTACTTATAGGCTCCAGATTACTCCATTTGGGCTGCTGTAGTGGAATATCACAGTCTGAGTGGCTTAAACAAGAAACATTTATTTCTGACAGTTCTGGATGCTGGGAAGTCCAAGATCAAGGCACCAGCAGATTCAGTGTCTGGCAAGGGCCCACTTCCTGGTTTATAGATGGTCGTGGGAGGAGGGAGCTCTGTGGGGTCTCTTTTATAAGAGCACTAATCCTATTCATGAAGGCTCTACCTTCATGACCTAATCATCTTTCAAAGGCTACACCTCCAAATAGTACTAGGTGTCAACATCTGAATTTTGGAGGGACACAAACATCTAGTACATAGCAGTTCCCCTCCAACACTTTAATTTTTCTTGTAATTTATTTGTTGAAGAAAGTATGTTGTTTGTCCTGCAGAGTTCTCTACAGTCTGAATTTTTGCCTTCATTTTTGAAAGACACTTTTTGCTGTATATAATTTTCTAGATTGGCAGTTATTTTCCTTCAGCACTTTAAAAGATGTCATTCCTTTTTATTCTGGGTTCCATTTTTTCTGTTGGAAAGACAGCTTTAAGTTTAGCTTTTGCTCCTTTGAATACAATGTGTCTTTCTTCTCTGGCTGCTTCTAGGATTTTCTTTTGTTGTTGGTTTTTAGCAATTTTTCTATAATGTGCCTAAGGGATTGAATTTCTATTTATCACCTTTAGGGTTTGTGGCACATCCTGAATTTGTGGCTAAATATTTCTCATAGGTTTTAGAAAATTATGGGCCATTAACTCTGCAAATATTGCTTCTACCACAGTCTTTCTCCTCTCCTTCTGGGAAAGCAAATATTTGTATGTCAGATCTTTTCATCATGTCCCCTATGTCTAACATCCTCTTTTATATACTTCTGTCCTTTTTTCTTAATATATCTTTTAAAATTTATTATTTATTTATTTATTTATTTAATTTAGTTTTCGCTGTGTCTGGTCTTAGTCGCGGTACGCGGGATCTTTGTTGTGGTGCACAGGCTCTCTAGTTGTGGCGCGCAGGCTCCAGGGCACATGGGCTGTGTACCTGTGGTGCGTGGGCTCTGTAGTTTGCGGCACATGGGCTCTAGTTGAGGCATGCAAGCTCAGTAGTTGTGGCATGCAGGTTTAGTTGCCCCGCGGCACATGGGATCTTAGTTCCCTGACTAGGGATCGAACCAGCATCCCCTGCATTGTAAGGCGGATTCTTTACCACTGGACCACCAGGGAAGTCCCTGTATTTCTGTCCTTTTACATCTATATCCAGACTTCAGTACAGAAAGTTTTTTATTTACCCCTTCCTTTCTTTGGTTCTTTCCAATCTTCTGTTAAAATTTTCTGTTGGATTTTTCATTTATTTTATTTTTCACTTCTAAAGATTTATTTGACTGTTTTGTGTAGATTCCAGTTGTCTGCTGAAATTCTTCATCATGTTTATTTTCTTGAATATATCATACAGTTATTTTAAAGTTCAATTAAGAAAATTCCAATACTCAGAATTGTGTGGGTCTGTTTATACTGACTGTCTGGTTTTCTTCTCATTTATTCTTTTCTTACTTTGTTTTTGCTGTTATACTTTTATGTCTTGGTTTTCTTTGGTTGTATCTCTTGGTATGCATTGTAATTTCTTACTGCATGCCACATATAGTGTATGAAAATTTTAGAGATAATTTGAGGCTCTATATAATATCTTCCTCCAGAGACTGTTTACTTTTACTTCTGGTAGGCAATTAGACAGATCAGGGATTCAATTACTTAGAGGCTGGGTTTCAGTCACTGAGAAGGCTCATCGCTCTCTGGTTCACCCTTATTTCTAAAATGTAGCCTTTTCGATGAGTTCAATTGAAAGCTTGAATTGATTACCAAGGATCCTGCACCTTGGTGGGCACTGATATTCAGTTTTTCTCTCTAAACTTGTGATACTGTGGAATATTGCGCTCAACTTCCTGGATTCTCTGCTACAGCTTTCATATCAGCAAATGCCTCAAGAGGAAAACTGGCACTGAATGCTGGGCTCATCTCTCTGTACTACTCCTTTCTAAAGGATCTGGGTCAGTAAAGTCTCGGCTGCCTTCTTATCTCTCCAGTGCCTTCCTGCAGATGAATACTTCCAGGCAGTATTGCTACAGTATTAAAAACATTTTTTTAAAGTCCAGCTTTATAGCTCTTCTTGGTGAGGTGGTAGGTATGATGTAAGCTAATCTGTCACAGAAGCAAAAATTCTTGTTTATTTAGTTTTTAAAAGTTCATGATAAAATATTTGCATACAATTTTTATTTCATGGCTACATTTTTCTGATAAATGGTCTCAATCTGCTATTAGTTATTACTATTCCTTTCTTCCTTTCTGATATATTTGTAGAGATACTGTGTCAGTTTTCTTTTTGATTACTCAGCTTGAAGGAGATGAATTTTTCCTACAAGAATTATTTATAGGTTTGTGAAGATGAGGGGCCATGTGACGGTTAAATTTATGAGTCAGCTTGATGGGGTCATAGGGTACCTAGACATTTGGTCAAACATTCTGGTTGTGTCTTTGACGGTGTCTCTGGGTGAGATTAACATTTCAATTGATTGACTGAATAAAGCAGATTACCTTCCTAATGTGGATGGTTCCCACTCAATCAGTTGAAAGCCTGAATAGAAAAAAAGGCAGACCCTAGTAAGAGGGAACTCCTCCTGCCTGACTTGCTTTCAAGCTGGGACATTGGATTCTGTCCTTGGTCTCTTACTGAAACAGTGGCTCTTCCTGGGTCTGACATAAGAAACTATTGCTATGATTTTGAGAATGTTTTGCCTATGTTCTCTTCTAGGAGATTTATGGTATCATGTCTTAATATTTAAGTCTTCAAGCCATTCTGAGTTTATTTTTGTGTATGGTGTGAGGGAGTGTTTTAACTTCATTGTTTTATATGCAGCTGTCCAGCTCTCCCAACACTACTTGCTGAAGAGACTGTCTTTTCTCCATTGTATATTCTTGCCTCCCTTGTCAAAGATTAATTGACCATAGGTGTGTGGGTTTATTTCTGGGCTCTCTATTCTGTTCCACTGATCCATATGTCTATTTTTGTCAGCCAATACCAAGCTGTTTTGATTACTGTAGCTTTGTAGTATTGTCTGAAGTCTGAGAGGATTATGTCTCCAGCTTTGTTCTTTTTCCTCAGGATTGCTTTGGCAATTCTGTTTTTTGTTTTTTGTTGTGGTTCCATATAAATTTTAGGAATATTTGTTCTAGTTCTGTAAAAAATGACATGGGTAATTTGACAGAGATCACATTAAATCTGTAGACTGTTTTGGGTAGTATGGCCATTTTAACAATATTAATTCTTCCAATCCAAGAGCATGGAATATCTTTCCATTTCTTTGAATCATTTTCAATTTCCTTTATCAATGTTTTATAGTTCTTAGCATATAAGTCTCTCACCTCCTTGGTCAGGTTTATTCCTAAGTGTGTTTGTTTGTTTGTTTATTGGTGCGATTTTAAAAGGGATTGTCTTTTCACTTTCCCTTTCTGAGATTTCATTGTTAGTGTAAAGAAATGCAACTGATTTCTGTATGTTAATCTTGTATCCTGCTACCTTGCTGAATTCGTTTACCCGTTCTAGTAGTTTCTGTGTGGAGTCTTTAGGGTTTCCTATATATGGTATCATGTCATCTGCATACAATGACAACTTTACCTCTTCCCTTCCAATTTGGATACCTTTTATTTCTTTTTCTTGTCTGACTGCTGTGGCTAGGATTTCTAATACTATGTTGAACAGAAGTGGTAAGAGTGGGCATCCTTGTCTTGTTCCAGATTTTAGCAGAAAGGCTTTCAGCTTTTCACCTTTGAGTATTATGTTGGCTATGGGTTTGCCATAAATAGCTTTTATATGCTGAGATATGTTCCCTCTATACCCACTTTGGAAAGAGTTTTTATCATGAATGGATGTTGAGTTTTATCAAATGCTTTTTCTGCATCTATTGAGATGATCATGTAGTTTTTGTCTTTTCTTATGTTGATGTGGTTTATCACACTGACTGATTTGCATATGTTGAACCATCCATGTAACCCTGGGATGAATCCAGCTTGATCATGGTGTATGATCCTTTTTATGGTTGTTGGATTCGGTTTCCTAATATTTTGTTGAGGATTTTTGCATCTATATTTATCAAAGATATTGGCCTGTAATTTTCTCTGCCAATAAATTGGACAAACTAGAAGAAATGTACAAGTTTTGCCAACTCCCTAATCTAAGTTCATCTGGAATTCTCCTAATGACCCAGGGTTTTTCTGGTGTGTGTTTTTAACCTGTACTTCCATGGGAGATAGGCAGTTTTAGCAAAAGTCACAATGCAAAGTTTCATTTCTTCCCCTCTGCCAAAAGACAAATTACTTTGTGCATTCCCCATTTAATCCTATCCTCATGGTCTTCTTAGAAAGAAAAAGGGTCAGAGAACCTGTCACTACCAACGCACATCGTTATCTGCCTATTGAGAACAAGGAATTTACGTTTTGTACTCCAGGGTGTGCTATTTACCTCTAAAAATGTATTTTACCAGCTATTTTCTTTTTATAGGTTTATTAAGGTATAATTTACATACTATAAAATTCACTCATTATAACACTTATGGTTTGATGATTTTTAGTAAATTTAAACATTTGTGCAATAATCACCACTATCTGGTTTGGGAACACTTCCAATACCTGAGAAATTTCCCTCAAGCTGGTTTGCAGTCAATCCTGGCTTCCACCATGAGTTCTAGGCATCACTGATCTATTTTCTGTGTCTATAGTTTTGCCTTTTCTAGAAACGTAATATCAATGAAATCATACAATATATAGTTTTTTGTATCAAGCTTTTTTCACTTATCGTATTATTGAGGTTCAACCACAGTGTTGCACATATCAGAAACTAACTCCTTTTTATAGCTGGGTAGTATTCTATTACATGGATATTAGTATACTTTATTTATCCGTTCACTACTTGATGAACATTTGTATTGTTTCCGGTTATTTGCTATTATGAATAATGATGCTATGAACATTCATATACAAGTTTCTAAAGGGACTATGTTTTTAATTCTTCTGGATAAATATCTAGGAGAATTTCTGAGTTATAGGGTAAGTGTATGCTTAACTTTTTGAGAAATTTCAAAACTGTTTTCTGAAGTAGTTATACCATCTTGCACTTCTACAAGCAGTGTAGGAGTTTCAGTTCCTCCATATCCTTGCCAACAGCTGGTATGGTCACTGATTGATTAATTAACTCTTGAGCCTGTACAACAGTATGTTACTATGGTTTAACTTGCATTGTTCCTAATGACTAAGGATAGTGAACATCTTTTCACGTGCTTATTTGTTATTCATATATCTTCTTTCATGAAATGTCTTTTCAATTTTTTCCCCATTTTTTTCCATTGGGTTGTTTGTATTATTTCTTATTACTGAGTTTTAAGAGTTCTTTATACATTCCAAATATAAGTCTTTTATCAGGTAAATTATTTGAAAATCTTTTCTCTTCATCTATGTATGTCTTTTCATTTTCTTAATGTTGTCTTTAAATTTTGATGAGGTCCAATTTATAATTATTTTTCTATCAAGGGTTGTGCTTTGTGTCATATCTACAAAATCTTTGACTAACCCCAAATCACAAAGATTTTCTCCTATGCTTACCTCTTATATTTCAGTTTATGATCCACTTTGAATTAATTGTATATGTTATGAGGTAAGGATCTAAGTTAATTTTTTACACATAGATATCCAATTATTCCAGCACCATTTGTTGAAAAGATTGTCTTTTTCCCACTGAATTGCCTTGGCACTTTTGCTGAAAATCAATCAACCATAAATATGATGTCTTACTTTTGGACTCTCTACTCTGTTCCATTATGCCAATGTTACCATCTTTTGATTACTAAAGATTTACAGTAAGTTTCAAAATTCTGTAGTGTAAATCCTCCAACTTTTGTACCCCTTGCCTCCCCACCCCCGCCAAATATTCTTGCTATTGTAGATCTTCTGTATTCCCATATAAATTTAAGTACAGGCTTGCCAATTCTAACAAAAAAGCCTACCAAAATTTTGATAGTGATTTCCCCAAATCCATAGATCTATTAGGAGAGAACTGCAGTCCTAACAATAGGCAGTATATCTCTCCATTTGTTTAGATATTCCTTAATTTATCTCAGTAATGTTTTGTAGTTGTCTTCCTTTGGTTAACTCTGGGAGCTCTGAAATGACTGTTTTCAACAACTGTGTCCACTTTGAAACTTTTTTTTTCTTGAGCGGATTCATCAATCTCTTCATGTTAGCATAGCCAGAAGTCTACCAGCTATTTTGGAGAATGTTTTTTGCAGATGCAGTGTCTTCACTAATTCCTACAACACATCCTTTTCCGATCACCATTGCTTTTGACTTCCAATTAATCTGTGATTGGGGTTTCAGCTGGAGATTTGCAAGAAGAGGAGGAAATACAGATTTTTGCACTGTCATGTTACAGTGGTTAAAAGGAGTCTTAAATAGATGTGTTTAGTATTTGTCAGGAAAAGTTAATCTTTTCATTCTTACTGAATAAAAGCACAGGGCTCTGGAGCCAGACTACCTGTGTTCCAATCCCATCCTGCCACTCCCTAGTTTTGAGATTACGAGAGTAGCTTAATCTCCCTTTGCCTCAATTTCCTTATCTGTAAAATGGTAGGAACAATAGGGTATACCTCACAGAGTTATTGTGAGAATTATATGGTTTACATAAAGTAACTCAGGAGAGGGCCTGCACAAAGTAAATTCTACCTAAGTATTACTTCATTTTGCATGTTTGGGAATGAGAAGGCTTTACTGTTTGTAAATTGACATATCTGGCTTATGATAATTATAAGACTACACAGGAATATGGAAAAATGCTCATGTTTTAAATGAAACAGCAGATTAGAAAATATAATGTATATATGACTGAAATTATGTAATAATACATATACAACAAAACCTGGAAAGGAACATATAAAAGTAAAATAGTTGTTTCATGTTGATGAAATCATAGGTAACTTTTATGTTGTATATTTTCCACATTTTGTGTAATTTTGCTTTTATGTAAAATAATTATTTAAAAACAAGATACAAATGATAATATTTTCTTACTGGAAACCATTTACTCCCACTCCTTGGCATATATGGCTAATTTTACTTGCAATAAGTTACCTTTAATAGAAACTCTGAATACAGACTTCTGAAAATATCAACAAACTTTTTTCTATTTCCTTTTTAATTTTTATTTTTGAAGTTAAAAAATCTGACTATGAGAATCTATTAGTTATATAAGTTTCAAAATTAACATACTAATTGCTTTTTGGTTTCTATATCTGAAGTTCTGTTGAGAAGGAATTCAGTTCTCTTCAAGCAGGTTCCCAATGGAACAGTTGCTGTAGCAATGGCAAAGGTATTCTTTGGTTATCCCTCTTGGGGAAAATACCCAATTCAACCAAACCAAAAAATGAATAAATGGAAAGAAACAGTGAAGATGTGCAGTTAGGTGGACTGACAGAGAAGTAAAGCTGAATAAAAGGAGCAAACATAGAGAAGAGGTTCAAATGGAAGAAGACCCAGACCCTCCCCTACTTCTCCAGAAATAAACATTTCCTTGTTATTATTTGTCACTGAATACTTGCCAACCATATGATTTGTTCTCAAAGTTCTGTTCACATCCTTTACCACATCTTTCAATTTAGCAAGACAAGGTAATATTCTATTTTTTATAAAATTAGGAGATAGGCTTTTATTTTGATCCTTCAGATCTCATCAAAATCAAAAGAGTATTGTTTAAAAATTATTTCTAAAGATGTATTTCTGGTAAACTTGCCAGAACTTTATGGTTAATAATGAAATGAAACCAAGGGGTGAATACAAGATTTGATCTACATTTGATTTGATTATATCACAATTCAATTTTTCTTAAACTATAATACCATCTTTTACTAGGTAATTTGCTTATAAACTCTACATGAAGTGGCTTTCTAGAGTTTAATCATATTTCTTACCTCAAGGTAACTCTTAACAGAATCTTAAAATTCTGTCTGGTAGACAGAAATGATGTTTAATTTTGTAGTCATATTGTTTAAGCCCATTAAATAACAATTATGTGACCTATTTGGATAAAGTTTAAATACTGTTAGTTTTATTTTAGTGGAAATAACTAAGAGTTATACAATAATGTTCATACAGTGTTCATAGTTTAAAAAATAATTTATACTACTTACTATTTGGCCACTTTCCACAGTGTTTGTGTGCATCTGCTTTGTAATTACAAAATAAACTAATAGAGTTCTTTCTCAAGTATTTTGCAACCAAACAACCAAAGTCATTTTTAAATGCTTAGAAAACTGAATAATCATTGGGAAAATAGTGACAGAAATAAAAAGAAATATGGAACACAATGGAAAATTGAGATAGAATGAATGAAAAGTCTCTCTTTTATGACTATTTAGCCATTGTCTTTCAATGTGTTATTGAAATGACTATTAATTGAACATAATACTTTTACTGCAGGAAAATCCTTGAACTCATTACAAAGCACAATTATCCAAACCTTATTATTTAAAAGTAAGTAAAACTATTAAAACTGCTGATTAATATTAGGATTTTTACAGCTGTTAACAACTGGGACAAGAAATGCAGAATGATGTCAGTTCAAGAAATCTGAGATACTAAATGGAAAAAGATTCCTTTAAGTATTTAAAATTTTGTTCATAAATCTAGCTGTTTTAATCTAGGTTTAACCTATGGTTCAGCTCTTTATTCAAGCTGTAGAGTTTATAGGCAGAGTTGGTTTCTTTGGCTTCTTAACTACCAGTGGTATTACTTCTAGCTATTATCAGTTCTCCATCATGAATATGACATCAGAACTGTCAAAATTTCTCTAGTTTGGCTTAATTGTTCCTGTTCTTGCCAAAGACAGGCCTTAACTTAGCCATGACAAAGTAAGTGATTAATAGTAAAAGAGAGATGGAAAGTGAAATAAAGAACAGGGGCTCAAAAAATAAATGGGACAAAGAATAAGACGAGGTAAGCCAAGTCCTCTCTCCAAGAAGACTCCTGTACAGATTGGTAAAATGAAAAATTGCCTGTACACAGAAGCAATCCTTGCGTTTAGGAGGAATATTAAATAAAAAAATGTACACCAAATATAAAATTATATCTATAATTTCTATGATAGTGCTGAACATCTAGCATGTATCAATGAATATCAATGAGATTAAATCACTCACCTTATCAAGCTCACTTGTCAGTTTTTTATTTTCTTCCATTAATAACACTTTTTCTCGTTCATACTGTTGTTTGAACTCATTTTCAAATTCTTCCCTTTCACTTTGACTAATACAATGCAAAATATAAAAGGAAAGAAAGGAATTGAATTAAAGGTAAAATAATGGTATCCCAGATTGGCTATTGTATCATATGCCTTATTCTGAAAAGCCACTTATATCTCAATTGCTCCAAATCCCAAACATTTCCCTTAAAATTAGGCAGTCACAATCATTTCCTTTTAATTAATAAATAGATTTGTCTGCTTAATAATATCTATTTTGTTCTTCATTTGAAAATCTGAGGAAGACATCCTGATTATACTCACCTTATTCAGTTGTATATATGCTAGAAAGCATGGGAAAATGAGGAAGCTAGGGAAGAAGGAGGGTATAGGGACCACAATACAATTGCTTACACTCAGCTCTAGATTGCACAGAAAATTCAACTTACATTTCCAACAGTTCTCTCAACACACTCAGCCCATCCTTCCATTACTCCTGCCTTCCTTCTTCCCTACGTACCTACCTATCTACACATACATACATACATACAATATTATAAAACTTATTTAAAATGATAGTTCTAACGGACAGAAGTGATTCACCCTTAGGGGTAAACACAGTTCTAACGAACTTTTTAAAAACCTCCAAAGGGAGGAGTCTGGGAGGCGGCGCCGCAGGGGACAGAGGGACGGACACGCTCTGAAGGCCAGCGCGGAGGTCGCGATACTGGCGCTGCCCCGCCCGCTGCTCTTGGCCACGGGCTGCCTGGCCGCGCTCTGCGTGACGAGCGCGGCTCAGAACACCACGCTGGCCCCGAACGTGACTACACCCTCGGCTTTACCGAGTACCACCAGGACAGCCCCGGTGCCGCCGCCGCTCCGCCGGGCACCACTCCAGCACCAGAAATCTGTGAAAGCCGCAGCAACGGGGTTTCCTGTTTTGATGCTAATGCTGCTAACACTACCTGCTTTTGGATAAAATGCAAAGGTAAAGGCTACTGTTCAGATAATTCAACAGTTCGTGATTGCAAGGTGGTGAACAGCACAGAATTCTGTCCTGCGTCCACTGCCACACCATTGCCAACCAATTCTACAGCTAAAACCACAACTCTGCCTTCCTCTTCTACAGCTTCCACCACAGCTACTACATCAGGTACAACTGATACCACTTTAACTCCGACTTCACAACCTGCGCGGAAGTCTACCTCTGATGCAGCCAGTTTCATTGGAGAAATTGTCCTTGTCTTGGGTGTGCAGGCTGTAATTTTCTTTCTCTATAAACTCTGCAAATCTAAAGAACGAAACCACCACACTCTGTAAACAGACCCGCTAAATTACCAAGAACTGGTGTGTAACTCACTGAAACCAAAATATTATCTTTCAAGATGTCCCACATGGAAGACGCTATTCTAGGATCTTTAATTTTTCAGAGGATGCATATAGGAGCATTGCCCTTGAAGAAAAATCAGTTAAATCATTTTGCTCAACGGGAATATTTAAAATATTCTGCACGAATCCTTGTGGCTGTCTTCTTTTATTTTAAATGTCTGCTGCTGTGGGATTATGTCCTCTCTTCTTGACATGCCAAATGTAACTCTGTAAGTGATGGAAAACATTGTCCTGCGCAGACAACCTCACGACCCTTTTGGCAATTTCAGTGTAGTCATTTCAAAGCCTGAAAGCTGCATTATTTTCATCCTAACTCAGGATGTAGTTTAGCGACCAGAATTGAGAAGAACGTGCCAAATGAGCATCAATCAGGTGGATTTGGGGCTATCATTTCAAAAGTGGAATAAATTTATAAATTTAGTATCCTTAGAGTAGAATTTAGTGCTTGATAAGTTATTTTTTCTACCTTAGAAAACAGATGCCACACAGGGAATTACATTCCAGATTTAAAGAAATCAATGGAAAGGATACAAAACATTAAAGTGTAGCAGGTTATTGTTCATACTTGTAAAGCACCTTATATCATTGAGAAAATAAAAAACTGCCTTAAAAGACAAAAAGACAAAAAAAAAAAAAAAAAAAAAAAGAAACAACAACAAAAACCTCCTAAGGGAGAAAGGGGAATCAGTTTTTGAATACTGAGTTGAAGTGCAAATAAAGAGGCTTATCTCTACAGCAGTTTGATGGAGGATGTTAGTTAGCCGCAAATGAATTCCAATGTGAAGCAGTTCTGGGTAATTTTATGATTGCTTCCAAGTCAATAAACGACATAAGTAATGGCTGATTTTAAAAATGTAATCTTAAAAATCCCTTCCTCACTAAATTATTGAATATAAATTAAATTATAATTTAAATGATAACTTGTAGGAAAATAACCATCCTGTGTCCAAACAAATGTGTCCCTTTCCTTCTTATCTATAATCAAAATGTGAAATTTAGTTATGTTTAGGAATCTTTCTTGATTCAGAAGCAACTCCAAACAACAAACAACAATGAAAAAAATACAAAAAATTACAAAGAAGCATCCTTTCAGAAAAATAAGTATATGAATAAATTGAGTAAAATTTCTATATACAACCATTTTTGTTTTTTCCTATTAGCATTAAACAAAACTTAAGTCTCTCTCATACTGAAACAAAATAAACAAATTCTCCCCTAAACTCTACGTCACACTTCATTTTCCACTTTCCTTGTCTTCCCGTTCACTGGCAACCACCTTGAAATCTTGAGAGTTTGCCGTATCCACTTCCTCACTGCCTGAATTTTCCTCCCTGTGCCAAAATTTGACTTATGCTGCCACCACCTCAAAAAAACTGTTGTCCCAAAACTCATTATTGTCCCAACTGTTATTATATCCAATCTACTGGCTACCTTTGACAATGTTGTCCATTCCCTCCCTCTTGAAATGTTGTCCTCCCTTGGCTTCAGTGATACCCACTTTCTTGATTTTCAGCCTGCATTTAGACTTTTCAGCTGTCTTTGTGAGCCCCCCACCCCCTCTTTCCTCTGCGTAAATGCCAATGCTCCCAGGTATTCTGTCACAGGTGCTCAACTTTTTTTTTTTTAACACATTTTCCCTGAGCTATCTCATCCATTATACCACCTATTTCGATTATCATCCATTATGCTGACAAACTCTGAATCTACATCTGAAGCTTTTCTGGGCTTCAAATTGCTGACTTGATATCTCCCCAAAGCTGTCTCCCAAGCACCTCAAATTCAACATGCCCGACCCTAACAACAGAAAAACAAATTCCCAACGCCCCACGTACCTTCCCCTGTGATCATACACTCTACTTATTCTTCTCTTACTACAGGAGAAAAACGTAGCTAAGGTTGCTCTTTGCTTATGCGCCTGCTCAAGTACACTTTTCTCCTCTCTGTCCTGAATCATCTACTGGTACTTTCTATCAGATTACAAGCATGGTGTTATTTTTGAGATAAATTTCTCCTCCAGTTATTATCTCGTTGCTTTTATTATCTGCTTGCTCTTACAATTGCTCTCCTTCAAGTCTTTGGATCCATTATGGGGTTTCTGCCCACTACTGTTCCACTGAAATTGTTCTTATCAAAGTCACCAATGACATTCATATTGTTAAACTCAACTATCAATTATATGGTCCTCATCTTATTTGATTTAGACCTCATCTACTTTAACATGTAGACAGATTTGATATGCATTCATCATAACACCAAATTTGGACACCAAATTTGCACACCAAATTTGCCTAGTCATCTTCCTATCATTCTTACCGCTCTTTCTCTCTCCACTTTGCTGTTTCTTCCTCATTTCCAAACTTCTAAAGATTGGAGTGCTCCAGGTTGCAGTCCTAGGACTTCTTTTCCATCTATATTCATTCACTAAGTGATCTCATATAGTCTCACCCCTTTAAATATCATGTGAATGATAAATACTCCCAGGATTTTATCTCTAGCCCTGAAATCCAGACTAGTCTGTATGATGACCTACTTGACATTTCCACCTGGATGCCTAAAAAGCACCTCAAACATAATTTGTTTAAAATGAGCTCCTGATATTCCCATCCCCAAAATGCTTCTTCTGCAGTTTTCCTCTCTAAATGGTAACTATATTCTCCTAATTGCTAAGGCCAAAAACTGTAGCATCATCCTTGATTTGTCCTCTTTCTTACCCCATATCTAGTCTATCAGCAAATATCATTATTTTTACCTTTTAAAGAAATTGGAATTCGAACATTTTTCACAGCCAATTCTGCCACCACCCTAGGACCAATCCACCACTATCTTTTGCCTGGATGATTGCAATAGCCTTCTAAATGGTTTCACTGCTTTTTCTCTTATCTAGTTCAGACTTTTCTTAATCTAGTAGTCAGAATAATCCTGTTAAAACACAAGTCAGTATTTGTCCGTTTTCCACTCAAAATCCTGCAATGCTTCCCTGCCATGGTTTTACTGAGAGTAAAAAACTGTAAGTCACTGAACATGACTTACAAAGCCTTACATGATCTGGCCCCCATTACCTCTCATACGTACCTCTCACTATTCCCTCCCCTTAAATCTGCTTCATCCACATTGGCCTCTTTTTTAGTATTATTATTTTAATAGACTTTATTTTTTAGAAAGGTTTTAGGTTCATAGCAATACTGAGAGGAAAATACAGAGATTGCCCATATACTCAGAGTGGTGCGTTTGTTACTATTGATGAACCTACATTTGACACATCATTATCACTAAAACGTCACAATTTACATTAGGTTGTATAATGACATATATCCCCTATTACAGTTTCATACAGAGTAGTTTCACTGCCCTAGAAATCCTCTATACCCTGCCTATTCATCCCATCCTCCTCCCAATCCTTGCAACCACTGATCTTTTTACTATCTCCATAGTTTTGTCTTCCCATTATTTATTTATTTATTTTTTAAAACATTCTGGTCTATGGAGGATGTGTTTTTGTTTTTTTTTAAATTTTATTTATTTATTTATTTATGGCTGTGTTGGGTCTTTGTTTCTGTGCGAGGGCTTTCTCTAGTTGTGGCGAGCGGGGGCCACTCTTCATCGCGATGCACGGGCCTCTCACTATCGCGGCCTCTCTTGTTGCGGAGCACAGGCTCCAGACGCGCAGGCTCAGTAATTGTGGCTCACGGGCCCAGCTGCTCAGCGGCATGTGGGATCTTCCCAGACCAGGGCCCGAACCCGTGTCCCCTGCATTGGCAGGCAGATTCTCAACCACTGCGCCACCAGGGAAGCCCCCATTATTTTTTTTAACAGACTTCTTGTTCCTCATGTAAAATGTTCTTCTCATACATCTGTATAGATATCTCCCCCACTTTCTTCAGTCCTTACTGAGAAATCACCTTCTCAGTATAATTTTCCCTGGTTATTTCATTCATATATATATATATAAAATTTAATTTTCCCCCTTAATGCTTCATAGCCCCCATCCACTGCCTTATTTTTTGTTCTTAGAATTTATCATTACCTATATATTACCTATCCTATATCATTACCTATATATTCTGTATTTTACTTATTTCATTTACATTTTGCTTATAGTCTTTCACCATAATTAAAGGAAAGCTCCATAAGGAGAGAGAATTTTTATCTGTTCACTGTTATGCCTCCAGGGCCTACAGCAGTGCTTTCACATAGCAGGTTCTAAAAATTTTTGCTGAACGAACAGACCAAACTGAATTAAACTTAGGCTTCCAATATAAGTTGAGAATGACAATAACATACATTCAGTTACCTAAAGCCTAGAAACTTGAGTATCACTGATAATTTCTCCTGCTTCTAATTTCTCATATCTGGTTATCATGTCATCCAGGTTCTGTCTTCTCGGTAGACCTTCTGAATCCATAAACTTCTCTCCAATCTTCACTATCGTATCTAAGGTCCAGCCACCTCATCTCTCACGGCTAGATTACTATCTGCAGTCTGCTCCTTCCAATCCATTCTCTAAACAGTAGCAAAAGTGGTCTTTCAAAAATATAAATATTGATATAATCATGTAATTTTCCTTCAGTGGTCTTACGACTATTTTCCTTTCTAGTCTCATTTCTCACCACTCATCTTTCTTTTTATGCTTCCACCATAATGAACAGCTTTCATTTTCTGAATGTGCCACGCTACCCTTTTCCTCTAGATCTTGGCAAATTCTGCTAACCTTTGCCTGGACACTCTTCCACAGCTATATATTTCGTATATCTTTGGTCTTAACTCAGAAATAATTTTGTCCAAAAAACCTAGACACACCAAAGTTATCTTTTGTGCCTCTTCTACGGGCGTTCCTATACTTATCCCATTTGCTTTCCTATGATGCTGTAATATAATTTTCTGTTTACCAATCTTGACTTTGGTCTTCTTGAGGACTGGAATATGTTTATTGCCATGTATCTCCAGTCCTTGACACTGAACAGGTATTCAATAAATAATTATTAAGGAGTAAATAACTTGATTCTTACCTCTCTCTCCTGTTTTTTTCCAATTTGTCTTTCAAAATCATAACTTCTTTGTTGAGAGCAAGTTGCTGGCCTTCTGAATCATGTAGTTCTTTCTTCAGATTTTTAATTTCATTTGCATGTATTCCTTCTCTCTTGGACAATTCTTCTTCATAAAAGATACTTTTCTTTTCCAAATCAGTCTTTAGTTTGGTTATTTCTTGCTGATGTTCTATGCTGCATACTCCTGGTGAGTAACTAATTTGTTTTTGCTATAGAAGTAATAATAAAAGATTAGTTAATCTGTAAGAATAATAAAATATCAACTAATAACTCTTTCTACAATATAAAGAACTGTTCATATAACTGAATATTATTTTTGTATATTATTACATAAAAATAATACTTTCTTTATTCAGGCTATTAACCTTTTGCCTGACATATGTTGCCAATATTTTTCTAAGTGTGTACTCCTTTATTGCTGTATTTTACAGTCTTCTTCACACCAAGATTAAATATTTATCTGTATTTTCTGCTGGTACTTATATAATTATTTGTTTTACATTTAAATGTCTAATTTATATATAATATTGTTGGTATATGGAGTGAAGGAAAAATCTAACTGCATCCTATTTCTGATGTGGAACTAATAAAAGGTTATAAATACATTTGTATCATTAAAAGATTAAATTGGGGGAGGAGTGGTAGAGCTAGAACGCACAAAAAGAAAAGGGAGAAAGAAGGCTTCTGCAGTGGTCCGGGGAGAAATGACAAAGGTCTAATCTAACATCTTTGTATCTATTCTAGAAAAAAATGATACAGCTCTTCACATTTAGGTAGGGCTTTAAGAAGGGGAAATTTGGTTGAAAGACATCTTTTTAGAAATGAGGTTGAAATATACTCTTGGTATCAGTGAGAAAGGAAAATGTAATGTCCAAAGGTTCTTCCAGGTAGTAGCTAAGGTAAACAGAAGCATACAGACAGAGGTTATGACTATAAGATTTCCTGAGCTTTTTCCTGAGTAACTTTTCTATTACTTTGTTACATGCTATTTTCCCAGGTGATCCACAATAAAACTTTTAAAACCCAAAGAACCTATAAGCTTATGTTTAGTGACAACAAAGAATCAAGATCTGGAGGACACTGTATCCTTTTTTTGAAGTCAGTATTAAGGGCAGGAAAACTGGTAACAGTCCTTGATTTAAAGTCCAAAGAAAACTATGCTAGCTTCTTCACATTTGAGGTCTATAATTAAAAAAAAAAAAAAAAAAAAGGCATCAACGTGGGCCTGAGAAATGTTTCTGGGATAGTCACTGTAATGTTAACCATTTACTCAAAACTGCTTATCAAGTGCCTACCATATGCAGGACCCAGATTTTCCAGTGGTTTCTGAGTCAGCCTGACATGCAAAGCTCGGCGGAAACTGGGAAGAGCCTTGTCAAGTAATGTTCTTGCTCTTATGCAACTCCATGAAAATGGTGCCTAAATCAACATCTGCAGCACTAACCACTTATCATACTACTCTCTCATTTTTCTAATCACCTAAAGAACACTTTTAGTTTGCTGCTCACTTTAGTATAGTTTGGCTGTTGGGATAGCAGTAGATGTACTAGAAGTTTCAAGTAAAAATTACCTTGAAATCAAAACCTCACAAAGATACCACCAAAAAAAGTTATAGACTCATGTCACTAATTGATAAGAACGTAAAAAAGCCAAATAAAATGCTGAGAAAATTAAACCATAGGTAAAAAAGAACAATCTACTGCAAAAGAATAAGTTTTATTACAGGTATTGAAGGTAATTTAATATTAGCAAACATTAATAACTGTGCAAAAATTAAATTAACTCCATGTGATAATCTTTGTAAGTACCCCTGCCCAAAAGTATTTGATAAAATCTAATACCAATTCCAAAATACTACCCCAAGTCCCACAAAAAAAAGAGTTCAGTAATTCTCTTAAGAAATAACCACTTTCAAGCTATCAGACAAAATAATACTTTCTAGTGAAACACCAGATACATCCAGGAATAATAACAACAAAAAGGATGTCTACCATTATCTCTCTTATTTAATATTAGATTTTAGATATTCTAAGTAACATGTGAAATAGTTACAAAACATGAATAGTTTAAAATCATGATCATTTCCACTTAATATAACTGTTCGCTCAGAAAATGCAAATAAATCCACTGAAAAGTGTTGGAATTGATAAAGCTGAGTAAAACAACTGCATATTAGATAAATATAAATCAAACAGTACTTCTAGACAGTAGAATAAGCAATAATAGTAAAAATTTTCATTGTTAATAATAAAAAATTTTCATTTGTTTTTAATAGATCCAACAAAAATCACCAGCAACTAATACACACACAAGTAATAAAAACAGTGAATAATTTGTTTGAATTATATGAAAAAACTATAAGTCTTTATAAAAGATTTAAAGAAGACAATATAGAAAAATACCAAGTACTTGAAAGGGAAGATTGAATGTACATATATTCAATGTTTCTTAAATTATCTTCCCTGTAAATTTAATTTAAAAATTTTCAATGTGGGAGGTAATACTGGGTGAGAGATGGAGACAAATGTTCTAGCACACAGGCAAAAATAAACTGGTAAAAATACCAAAGAAAATCCTGAAAAAGCACAAAGAGTAAAGAAGGAGAGAGGGTAATGTTCTTTTCAGATGTTAACATATACTATAAATTTAAAAAAAATTTTTTTTTTTTAGTTTTTTGTCTGCATTGGGTCTTTGCTGCTGCGCATGGGCTTTCTCTAGTTGCAGGGAGTTGGGGGCTACTCTTCATTGTGGTGCGCAGGCTTCTCATTGCAATGGCTTCTCTTGTTGCAGAGCACAGGCTCCAGGCGTGCGGGCTTCAGTAGTTGCAGCACACAGGCTCAGAAGTTGCAGCACGTGGGCCCTAGAGCACGTGGGCTTCAGTAGTTGTGGCGCATGGGCTCAGTAGTTGTGGCGCACGGGCTTAGTTGCTCCACAGCATGTGGGATCTTCCCAGACCAAGGATCAAACCCGTGTCCCCTGCATTGGCAGGCAGACTTTTTTTCTTTTATAAATTTATTTATTTTTGGCTGCCTTGGGTCTTCGCTGCTGCATGCAGGCTTTCTCTAGTTGCAGCGAGCAGGGGTTACTCTTCATTGCGGTGCGCGTGCTTCTCAATGCAGTGGCTTCTCTTGTTGTGGAGCACAGGCTCTAGGCACATGGGCTTCACTAGTTGTGGCACGTGGGCTCGGTAGTTGTGGCTCACGAGCTCTAGAGCGCAGGCTCAGTAGTTGTGGTGCACAGGCTTAGTTGCTCCACGGCATGTGGGATCTTCCCAGACCAGGGATCAAACCCATGTTCCCTGCGCTGGCAGGCAGATTCTTAACCACTGTGCCACCAGGGAAGTCCCTACTATAAATCTTTAATAAAGTATCAGTGTAATAGATCTCCACCCCAAAATAATTTAATTCAATATGTGAGATACTGTCAATCACTGAGGAAAGCAGTGATTAATTAATGGAATTGAAGCCACAAGCTAGCAATTAAAGAAAAAAATGATTCTCACATCATACCATTTAGCAAAACAAAACTCCAAATGGATTAGAACTAAATATCTTTAAACCCAATAGAAACATCCAGGAAAAAGCAGAATTACATATTTAGCAAACTCTGAAAAAAGAAGGACAAGCCAAGCTTCGAAGCAATAGAAGAACTATTGAGGAAAATAAAAACAAATCATCTATAATTTGAAAAAGAAACAAGACCAAAATTAAAGGGCAAATGATCAATTGGTAAAACAGTTGCAGAGAAGATAAACAGTACAATTTTTACTATGCAAAGAGTTTATAAGAATTGATAAGAAAAACATTAAGACTACAAAATTAAATGGGCAAATGACTTAAAGAGATAATTCACAAAGAGAAAATATGATTAATAAATGGTCTACTAATAAAGCAAGAAATGCCTCTCATACTTGCAAAAATTTGTGGCATGTATCAAGTGCCTTAAAAATGATCTGACCACTTCATTTCCAGGTATCTGTTCTAAAAGAAGTGCATAAAAGGGTCCATGGTAATTATTATACTGCAAAAGTGAAAAAAAAATACAGTCAGCTTGGGGGATTGGTTCCAGGTCTGTCCACCCTCCATTACCAAAATCTACGGTCGCTCAAGTCCCATATATAAAATGGAGTAGTATTTGCATATAACGTACTCTCAAATACTTAAAATCATCTACAAATGCTATGTAAAAGTTGCCAGGGCATGGCAAGTTCAAATTTTGCCTTCTGGAATTTTCTCCCCCACACCACCCCAAACAATGGGCTCTCTGTATCTGCAGACGTGGAAACTGTGGATATGAAGGGCCAAGTGTATTTAACAGTAAGAAACTGGCTAAGTGGATATTCTTCTATAATCATTAAAATTATGTTTGTGACAATTACATAATAATGAAACAGAGAAAGAGCTTATATCACACTCTCAAGTGAAAAATAAGGGTTAAGGGTTGAATTGTGTCCCTCCAAAATTCATATGTTGAAGCACTAAACACCAGTACCTCAGAATGTGACCATATTTAGAACCAGGGCTTTAAATACTGCATGATCTGACTTAACGTGTGGAATCTAAAAAAGTCAAACTCTTAGAAGCAAAGAGTAGAACAGTGGTTGCGAAGGGCTGAGGGGGTAGGGGAAATGGGGAAATGTTGGTCAAAAGGCACAAATTTCAGATATGTAGGATAAATAAATTCTAGAGATCTAATGTAAAGCAGGATAACTACAGTTAACAATACTGTACTGCATACTGGAAATCTGCTAAGAGAGTGGATCTTAAATATTCTTAGCCAAAAAAAAAAAAGGAAGGAAGGAAGGAAGGGAGGGAGGGAAGGTGGGAGGGAGGGAAAGAGGGAAGGTGGAAGGAAGGAGGTAACTGAGGTGATAGACACGTTAATTAGCTTGATTGTGGTAAACATTTCACGATGTATACATATAACTAAATATCAGGTTTTACACCTTAAATACATACAATTTTAAATTGTCATTTGTACTTCAAAAAGCCTGGAAAAAAAAGAAAATAAAAATAGGGACTTCACAGAGGTAATCAACTTAAAATGAGGTCACCAGTGTAGGCCCTAATCCAATATTACTGTATCCTTATAAATAGAAGAAATTTAGACTCAGAATCACGCACACATTGAGTACATCATATGAAGATTAAAGCAGAAATCAGGGTGATACATCTACAAACCAAGGAACGCTAAACACTGCCAGCAAACCATCAGAAGCCAACTCTGCAAACACCTTGATTTCAGATTTCTACTGCCATAATTGAGATAATAAATTCCTGTTTTTTAAGCCACCCAGTTTGTGGGTATTTGTAACAACTGCCCTAGCAAACTAATACAACGGGGTAAAAAAACTCCTGTGGTATATGATCGTAACAATTGGAAAGTACTTTTTTTTAAAAACAGCCTTTCTCAAGTAAAGTCAATAAGGGAGAGGGGAGGTATATCTAACAGGGAGGAGAGGGCCCAGTGGAAGGAAGAACCATAGAAGGAAAGATACCCAGAGGAAGTTATATCTAAATTGAGACCTGAGAGTAGAATATTGCTGGCAACATGTACAAAAGTCTAGATACTAGAGAAAACCTGATGTATGAGCAGGGAAACCCAAATAGTAAGTTAAAATCTCGAACAGCAAGGACCTCATAAGGTAAAAGCTATGTTACAAACTTTGAGCCTCTTCTGAAAAGCAAAGTGGTACCATGAAAGGATTTTAAGCACAAAACTAAAAGACTTTAAAACTACTATTCTGACTACAAATTGAAGAACAAATTTTTTTTCAACTAGGGGGAAAAAAAACCCAGGAAAACCAGACAGAACATTACATATTTATCCAGACAAGAAATGATAACTGCATTAATGTTTAAAAAACAAAATATTAACCAAAAAACAGCTTTACTAATATAATTCATATACCATACTATTGACCCATTTAAAGTGAACAATTCAATAGTTTTTGGTATACTACATTAATTATTTTAAAGTGGTAAAACATATATAACAAAAAAATTGCCATTTTAACCATTTTAAATGTACAATTCAGTGGTATTACATTCACAATGTTGTGCAACCATCAACACTATAATTTCTAAAACTTTTTCATCTTCTCAAAGAGAATTCTGTAACCATTAAGGAATAAACACCCTGCCCCTGGTAATCTCTATTCCACTTTCTATCTCAATGAATTTGCCTATTCTAGATATTTCATATAAGTAGAATCATATAATATTTGTCCCCTTTTGTCTAGCTTCGTTCACTTAGCATAATGTTCTCAATATTCATCCATGTTGCAGGATGTATCAGAACTTCACCCCATTTATGGTTGAATAATATTCCATTATATGTACTTGCCACATTTTGTTTCTTTATCTGTTGATGAACACGTGGGTTGTTTATACCTTTTTGGCTATTTTACTAATGTTTTAATGAACACTGGTGTACAGGAGTCTGTTTGAAGTCCCTGCTTACAATTCTTTTGGGTATATAACTAGGAGTTGAATTACTCGGTCATATGGTAATTCTACGCTTACTTTTATTGAGGAATCACCAACTGCTTTCATATTCTTGCGAGCACTTATTTTGCTTTTGTTTTTAATTTTAGCCATCTTAGTAGGTATGAAGTGGTATCTTGTGGTTTTAACTTCTTTTCTCTAATAATTAATGATGTTGAGCATCTTTTCATGTGCTTATTGGCTACTAATATATCTTCTTTGGAGAAATGTCTATGCAAGTTATTGCCCTTTTTTGATTGGGCAGTTTATCTTTCTGTTAAGTTGTAGGAGTTTGTTATAAATGCTGGATATCAAACCCTTATCAGATATTTGATTTACAAATGATTTCTTCCATTCTTTAGGTTATCTTTTCATTTTCTTAAAAATGTCCTTTGATGCAATACAAATAAGTTTTTATTTTGATGAAGTCTAATTTATCCATTTTTTGTTTTGTTGCTTATGCTTTCTGTGACTTAAGAATCTACTTCCAAACCCAAAGTCATGAAGATTTACCCCAATGTTTTCTTCTAAGAGTTTTATGGTTGTAGCTCTTATATGTAAGTTGTTGATCCATTTTGAGTTAATTTTTTAATATGGTGTAAGGTAGGGGTCCAAATTCATTTGTTTGCATGCAGAAATCCAGCTGTCTGGCACATGAGTTGAAGGAACTATTCTTTCCATACTGAACAGATATAGCACCTATGTGTACCTACGTCAAAAATCAGTTGTGGCCATAGATACATGGGTTTATTTCTGGACTCTTAATTCTATTCCAGTGGTCTATATTCTTATGCCAGTGTCATATTCTTTTTATTACTGTGATTTTTTTTTTTTTTTTTAAAAACCAGTTTTTTTTTTTTTTAATAAATTTATTTATTTATTTATTTATGGCTGTGTTGGGTCTTCGTTTCTGTGCGAGGGCCTCCTCCGGCTGCGGCGAGCAGGGGCCACTCTTCATCGCGGTGCGCGGCCCTCTCACCGTCGCGGCCTCTCCCGTTGCGGAGCACAGGCTCCAGACGCGCAGGCTCAGCAGTTGTGGCTCACGGGCCTAGCGGCTCCGCGGCATGTGGGATCCTCCCAGACCAGGGCTCGAACCCGTGTCCCCTGCATTGGCAGGCGGACTCCCAACCACTGCGCCACCAGGGAAGCCCTATTACTGCGATTTTGTAGTAAGTTTTGAAATTGGGAAGTGTGGGTCTTCTAACTTTGGCCTTCTTTTTCAAGTTTTTTGGCTATTTGTGGCAATTCCATATGAATTTGAGGCTCATATTTTCCATTTCTGCAAAAGGGGCTGTTGATAATAGGGATCACATTGAACCTGTACATCACTTTTGGTAAAACTGACATCTGAACAATACTAAGTCTTCCTATTCATAAACATGGGATATCTTTTCTTTATTTTAGGTATCCTTTAATTTCTTTCAGCAATGTTTTATAATTTTCAGTGCACAACATTCTTGGTTAATTTTATTCCAAGGCATTCTTTTAGATGCTATTGTAACTATAACTGCTTTCTTAATTTCATTGTGGATTGTTCATTGCTGACATAAGGAACACAACTAATTACTGTATGTTGATCATGCAACCCTGCGGTTGTTTGTTTTCTTATTGAGTTTTAAGAATACTTTGAATATTTGGATACCAGTTTTGTATCAGATATGTGTGCATTTTCCTGCAGTCTGTGCCTCGTCTTTTCATTCTTGGCTGTGACTTTCATAGTCCAGAAAATTTCAATTTCAGTGAAATCTAGCATAGTAATTCTTTATTTCATGGATTGTGCCTTTGGTGCTGAAAGTAAAAAGTCATCACCATACCAAAGATTATCTAGGTTTCTCCTACGTTATCGTCTAGGAGTGTTAATAGTTTTGTGTTTTACATCTAGGTCTGTGATCCATTTTGAGTTAATTTTTGTGAAGGGTGTAAGTTCTGTGTCTAGATTCAATTTTCTTTTTTTTTTGCATTGATGTCTAGTTCTTCTAACACAATTTGTTAAAAAGTACATCTTTGCTCCATTGTATTGCCTTTGCTTTTTTGTCAAAGATGATTTATTTGTATAGTCTCTTGCCAATACCATACTGTCTTGATTATTGCAGTTTTATATACGTCTTGAAGTCAGTATTCCAGCTATGTTTTTTCCTTCACTATTGTGTTGGCTATTCTGGGTCTTTGCCTCTCCATATAAACTTTAGGTTTAGTTTGTTGATATCCACAAAGAAGTTGCTGCAATTCTGACTTGTACTGCATTAAATCTGTAGTTGAAGATGGGAAGAACTGACATCTTATAAGACACCTAATATGGAGTCTTCCTATCCATGAACATGGAATATCTCTCCATTTATTCAGTTCTTCTTTGATTTTTTTCATCAGAGTTTTATAGTTTCCCCCATACAGATCTTATGCATATTTTGGTATATTTATACTTCAATATTTCATTTTTGTGAGTGCTAATGTTAATAGTACTGAGTATTAAATTTCAAATTCCACTTATTCATGGTTGGTATATAAGAAAGTGACCGACTTTTGTGTATTAATCTTGTACCTGCAACCTTGCTATAAATGCCTTACTAGTTCCAGGAGTTTTTTTGTTAATTTTTTTGATTCTCTACATAGACAATCATATCATCTGCTAACCAAGACAGTTTTATGTCATCTTTCCCAATCTGTATACTTCTGTTTTCTTGTCTTATTGCATTAGCTAAGACATACAGCATGATGTTGAAAAGAAGTAGTAAGAGGAAAAACCCTTGCTTTGTTCTTGATCTTAATGAAAAAGCTTCAAGATTCTCACCATTAAGTATGATGTTACTTTAGGTTTTTTGATAGGTATTCTTTATCAAGTTGAGGAAGTTCCCCTCTATTCCTAGTTTACTGAGTTTTTATCATGAATGAGTATTAGAGTTTGTCAGATGCTTTTTCTGTACCTACTGATATAATCATGTGATTTTTATCACATCAATGATGCATTACATTAATTGACTTTCAAATGCTGAACCAGCCTTGTGTACATGGGATGAAATCCCATTTGTTTGTGGTGTATAATTCTTTTTATATATTGTTGGATTCAATTGGTTAATATTTTTTGAGGACTTTTGCACCTATGTCTATGAGGCTTTCTACATTGGTCTGTAGCATTCTTTTCTTGTAATGTCTTTGTCTGGTTTTGGTATTAGCATAATTCTTGCATCATAGAATGAGTTAAGAAGTATTTCCTCTATTTCTATCTTCTGAAAGCAACTGTAGAGAATTGGCATGAATTCTTCCTTAAATGTCTGGTAGAATTCACCAGTGAATACATCTGGGCCTGGTGCTTTCTGTTCTGCAAGATTATTAATTATTGATTCAATTTCTTTAACAGACAGAGCCATTTCCAATTATTTATTTCTCCTTGGTTAATTATGGGAGCTTGTGTCTTTCAAGGAATTGGTCCATTTCATCTAGGTTATCAAATTTGTAGGCAAAGAATTAATTGTTCATATATTCCTTTATTAGCCTTTTCATGTACATGGGTTGCATATTGATGTCCTGTCTTTCATTTCTGATATTAGTAGTGTCCTGTCTCTCTTTTCTTTTTTTCTTTGTATTTGTGTTTTATTTTACAATCAAAGGTTTAAAGATATAGCAGAGAGTACAGCAGGCAAAACACAGATTAAGCATATTCTGTGCAAAAATATTTACCACAGAAAAGAGAAGAAAAATTTTAAAATAATTATAGTGTGAAGGTAATTATAAATATATGAAATAATATAAACTATATTGATAGGTAATTCCCCTTCTTTTCAAGTTTCCAAGGAATTATTAAATTTGTATAAGGTATTCAAACTTGTAAGTTTGAAAATCTGTTTGAAAGACATTTTTACTGGAAAAATATAAGTGACCAAATTGTCTCAAATCAACAATAAAATAAAGCACTGAGAAGCTACTGTGTAATAACAAAGAATGTGTTACAAGAGAATTTTTTCAGATTTCAAGGAAGAGTTTATTTCTATGAGCACAGAGAAAAAAAGAAAGCTTTACTTTACTTTATATAAAATTAAGATAACCCTGAAACAAAACCTGATCAAAACACCAAATAATAAAACCATACTCATCTCAATATATTGATACATTTAACAGCAAAAATTGTTAATAAAATGTTAACATTTGAAATCCATTGCTGTATTGAAATTCAGTTATTATATGAACAACTGATTCCCAGAATGTAAGAATAGTTTCATGCTAGAAAACTTGTTAATATGATTTCTCTCAAAAATTGATAAAGGGACCCCTTTT
This sequence comes from Eubalaena glacialis, assembly GCF_028564815.1. NCBI lineage: Eukaryota > Metazoa > Chordata > Mammalia > Artiodactyla > Balaenidae > Eubalaena > Eubalaena glacialis. Next base: position 25,106,899 of record NC_083718.1, read on the forward strand.
TTTCTTAATTAGCCTGGATAGAGGCTTATCGATTTCATTGATCTTTTTTAAAGAATAAGCTTTGGTTTCAATGATTTTTCTCTGTTGGTTTCCTGTTTTCAATTTGATGGATTTCTGCTCAAATTTTTATTATTTTTCTTCTGTTTACTTTAGATTTAATTTGCTCTTCTCTTTCTAGTATCCTAAGGTGGAAGCTAAGACGATTAATCTTAGATCTTTCTTCTTTTCTAATATATGCATTCAATGCCACAAGTTTCCCTCTAAGCACTGCTTTCACTGTATCTGACAAATTTTGATAATTTGTGTTTTCATTTTCATTTAGTTCAAAATATTTTTAAGTTTCTCATGAGATATTTTCTTTGGCTCATGTGTTTTTTATAAGGGTGGTGCCTTAATTCCAAGTAGTTTGGAATTTTCCAGCTATCTTTTTGTTACTGACATCTAGTCTAATTCCATTGTGGTCTGATAGCAGACAATGTATGATTCCTGTTCTTTTAAATTTGTTAAGGATTTCTTAAGGTTTCTTTTATGGCCCAGAATGTGGTCTATCTTGGTGGATGTTCCATGTAAGCCTGAGAAGAATGTGTATTCTGCTGTTGTTGGGTGAAGCAGTATATAGATGTCCTTACATCCGTTTGATTGATGATGGATGTTGAGTTCAACTATGTCCTTACTGATTTTTTTGCCTGCTGATCTGTCCATTTCTGATAGAGAGGTGCTGAAGTTCCCAACTATGACAGTGAATTCAGGTCTTTTTCTCTGCACTTCTGTCAGTTTTTGCCTCATGCATTTTGATGCTATGTTGTTACACGCATACACATTAAGTATGCTACATCTTCTTGGTGAACAGCAATGCCCTTCTTTATTTCCAAAAACTTTCCTTACTCCAAATTCCACCCTGTCTGAAATTAATATAGCTACTTCCACTTTCTTTTGATTAGTGTTATCATGGTATATCTTTCTCCATCCACTTACAGGCATACCTTGGGGATATTGTGGGGTCAGTTCCAGACTACTGCAAAAAGGCGAATATTGCAATAAAGTGCATCACATGAATTTTTTGATTTCCCAGTGCATATAAAAGTTGTATGCACACTATACTCTAGTTTATTAAGTGTGCAATAGCGTTATGTCTAAAACAATGTACACACCTTAATTTTAAAAACCTTTTATTGCTAAAAATGCTAACCATCATCTGAGCCTTTAGCGAGTTGCAATCTTCTTGCAATAGTAACATCAAAGATCAATAATCACAGATCACCACAATAAATATAATAATGAAGAAATTTGAAATACTGTGAGAATTACCAAAATGTGACATAAAATCATGAAGTGAGCAAAAGCTATTGGAAAAATGGTGCTGACCGACTTGCTCGATGCAGGTTGACACAAACCTTCAATTTGTAATATCTGCAAAGTACAATATAGCAAAGCACAATAAAACAAGGTATGCCTGTACTCTTAATCTAGACATTTGGCCTCTGTATCCACGAATTCTGCGTCCATGGATATGGAGGACTGACTGTACTACACCATTTTATATAAGGGAATTGAGCGTGTGCAGATTTTGGTATCCATGGGGTGCGGAGGGGGCATGGAACCAACACCCCATGGATACTGAGGAACAACTATATGTGCCTCTATACCTAAAGTGGGCTTTTTAGACAACATATAGTTAGATACTGTTTTTTGATCCAATCTGACATAATCTGTTTTGTAATTGGTATACTTAGACCACTGACATTCTAAATGATTGTTGATGTTTTTTGATTAATATCTATTACATTTGCTACTGCTTTCTATTTATTGCTCCTTTCTTTGTATCTATTTTTGTCTTCCATACCTTTTCTGTCCTTTGCGGTTTTTTTTTTTCCCCCTTGTTTTTGGCCACGCCGTGCAGCATGCGGGATCTCAGTCCCTGACCAGGGATTGGACCTGTGCCCCCTGCATTTGAAGCACAGAGTCTCAACCACAGAACTGCCAGGGAAGTCCCTGTCTTTTGTGGTTTTAATTAAGCATTTTATGATTCAATTTTCTCCCCATTCTGAGCACATCAGTTGAACTCCTTTTTTAAGTGGCCATTCTACAGTTTGCAATATCCATTTATCACCAATCCAAGTCCAGTTTCAAATAACACTCTACCACTTCATGGATAGTGCAAGTACCATAAAATGAAATAATCCTAATTCCTGTCTCCTATCCCTTGTATAATTGCTGTCATTCATTTCAGTTACACATAAGCATACATAAGCATATTTATATATACATGTAATCAGACATAAGCATATATATAAGAATATATAATTGAATACATTATTGCTATTATTTTGAACATTTCATCTATTAGATTAAGAATAAGAAAAATAAAAGCTTTTATTTATTTTACCTTCATGTATTCCTTCTCTGATGCTCTTTCTTTATGTAGATCTGAGTTTCTGACCTATATCATTTTCCTTCTCTCTGGAGAACTTCTTTTAACATTTCTTGCATGGCAGGTTTACTGGCAACAAATTCCCTCAAATCTTTGTCTCAGAAAGTCTTTATTTCTCCTTCACTTTTGAAAGATAATTTCTCAAAGTACAAAATTCTAGGTGGGTAGGTTTTTTTTCTCAACACTTTAAATATTTCACTCCACTCTCTTCTTGTTTGCATGGGTCTGAGGAAAAGTCAAATGTAATTCTAACTTTATATTTTCTACAGGTAAGGTATTTTTTTACCTCTGACTGCTTTCAGGATTTTTATCTTTATCTATAGTTTGAAAATGGCATGTCTAGGTGTAATTTTTTGGGTATTTATCCTGTTTGGTGTTCTTTGAGCTTCCTGGATCTGTGGTTTAGTGTCTGACATTAATTTGGGGGAAATTGTCAGTCATTATTGTTTCAAATGGTTCTTCTGTTCCTTTCTCTGTTCACCTTTTAGTGTTCCCATTATACATACGGTACAACTTTTGTAAAAGTTCCACAATACTTGGATATTCTTTTCTGTTTTTTCACTTTTTTCTCTTTGCTTTTCAGTTCTGGCAGTCCTATTTTGATATCCTCAAGCTCAGAGATTCTTTCTTCAGCTGTGTCCAGTGTACTAATAAGCTCATAAAGGGCATTCTTCATTCTGTTACAATATTTTTCATGTCTAGCGTTTCTTTTTGGTTCTTTCTTAGAATTTACATCTCTCTGCTTACATTGCCCATTTATTTTTCCATGCTTTCTACTTTTTCATTAAAGTCCTTAGCATATCAATCACAGCTGTTTTCAATTCCTGGCCTGATAATTTCAACATCCCTGAGTCTGGTTGTGATGTTTGCTCTATTCTGTGTTTTTTTGCCTTTCAGTATGTCTTGTAATTTTTTGTTGATAGGTGAACATGATGTACTGGGTAAAAGGAACTGCTGTAAATAGGCTATTAGTAATGTGGTTGCAAGCTGTGGGGGGAGGGGAAGCGTTCTATAGTCCTAAGATTGGATATCAGTATGTTACTGAGCCTGTGCTTCTGGACTGTGAACTTAAGACAACCTTGTCAGTTTTTCTCCCCCCACTTACCTGTTTTGACAGGGTGACTAGAGTGGGCTGGGGCTGAATATTTCCCTTCCCTCAAGTCAATTAGGTCTGATAAAACCCCAGCAAGTTAGATTCTGGTTTAAGAATCAAAATTGAAGAATTCAAAATTGTTACTCCTATTGTTAGTACAAGGGGATTTTTCTCTGATATTCACTGTGAAAACATGGTAGAGCTCCAGGATGTAAAACTGATGAAACTGTCAGGGCTCCCCAATGACAAGGCTCCCCTGGAGTTTTTATCTCTCAAACTTGTCCACACTGAGCCTCTAGCAACTTTTCAATAACAGTTCAGGTCTCCCTACACTGGTACTGATTTTCTACAAGGGTTCCTGATCTCATAAGTTGTGATTCTCTCTATTTGCCTGTCACTCTCTCCAGTCTGGAGGATAGCAGTTGGTTCTGTGATATTACTTCCCTTACAGATCTAAGAAGAGTTGTTGATTTTTCAATTTGTTCAGCTTTTTACTTGTTGTTAGAATGAAGTGGTGACTTCTGAAGTTCTTATATATACTGGATTGGAAACTGGTAGTATTCTTTGGAGTGTTTAAATATAGGATCCTGTGATCTGCAAATAGAGATAGTTTTACTTCTTCTTTTCCAGTTTGGATGCCTTCTATTTCTTTTTCTTATCTAATTCCTCTGGCTAGAACTGCCAGCATAATGTTAATTGCAGTGGTGAAAATGGGCATCCTTGTCTCATTCCTAAACTCAGGAAAAAAATTTTCAGTCATTCACCATTGAGTATGATGTTAGCTATGGGTTTTTCATAAATGCCTTTGATCATGTTGAGTATATTCCCTTCTATTACTAGTTTTCTGAGAGTTTTTATCATGAAAGGATGTTGAATTTTGTGAAATGACTTATGTGTATCAATTAAGATGATCATGTGGTTACCCCCTCCCTTTGGTTCTGTTAATGTGATGTATTACATTGATTTATTTTCTTACATTCAACCACCCTTGCATTCCTGGGATAAACCCCACTTTGCCATGGTTTATAATCCTTTTAATATGGCTTTGGATTTGGTTTGCTGGTGTTTTGTTGAGAATTCATACGTCTATATTCGTTAGGAATACTGGTCTGTAATTTCCTTTTCTTGTGATATTATTCATATGGCTTTGGTATTATGGCAATGCTGGCCTTATGGAATGAGTTAGGAAGTGTTCCCTATTCTTGTATTCTGTGGAAGAGTTTAAGAGGAATTGGTGTTAATTCTTCCTTAAAAGTTTGGTTCAGTTCACTAGTGAAGCCATCCGGTCCTGGGCTTTTCTTTGTCAGGAGGTTTCTTATTACCAATTCAATCTCTTTGCCTGTTGTAGGTCTGTTGAGACTTTCTATTTTGTCTTGCATTTAGGTAATTTGTGTGCTTCCTGATCTGTCCATTTCATCTAGATTATTTATTTTGTTGGCATAGAGTTGTTTATAGTATTCTCTTATAATCCTTTTGCTTTCTGATGATAGGTATTAATATCCACTTTCATTTCTGATGTTAGTTATTTGTTTCCTCCCTTCCTCCCTCTCTCTGTCAGTCTAGCTAAAGGTTTGTCAATTTTGTTGATCTCTCAAAGAATCAACTTTGGTTTCATTCCCTTTATTATTATTATTCTGTTCTCATCTTATTGAACACTGCTCTAATCCTTATGATTTCCTTCCATCTGCTAGCTTTGTTTCCTTTGCTCTTCTTTTTCTAGTTCTGTAAGATATAAAGTTAGGTTACTGATTTGAGATCTTTCTTCCTTTTTAATATAGGCATTTACAGCTATAAATTTGCCTCTGAGCACTGCCTCCGTTGCATCCCATGTAGTATTTTCATTTGATTAATCTATAGGTATTTTCTAATTTCCCTTGTGATTTCTTCATTGACCCACTGGTCGGTTAAGAGTGTCTTATTTCATTTCCACATATTTTTTTAACATTCCAGTTTTCCTTGTGCTATTGATTTCTAGCTTCATTCCATTGTGATTGAAGTAGATACTTTGTGTGATCTCAATCTTTTTACATTTATTGAGATTTATTTTGTGGCTTAACATCTGGTCTATCCTGGAGAATGTATCAATTGCACTTGAGAAGAATATGTATTCTGCTGTTGTTGGGTGGAGGGTTCTATATATGTATCTGTTAGTTCTAGTTGGTTATATTGTTGATCAAGACATCTATATGCTTATTTATCTTCTGTCTATATGTTCTATCCATTTTTGGAAGTGGGGTATTAAAGTTTCTAACTTTTATTCAAGAACTTTTTTTCTCTTCAATTCTATTGAAGAGTATTCTTAAGGAAGTAAAGATTCCTACAACCTTTTAAAGGGGTCAAAATAAGTTTCAAAATTTACAAGTGTATACCTTTAAATCAAGAAATTCCACTTTTAGAAAATATCCTAAAGAAATGATAGTACGATAATAATAATAGCTAACAGTTATTGAGCCTTTACTTTGTGCCAGGCCATGGGCTAAGCATTTTAAATGCATTAACTAATTTACTGGGCAGTTTTATTATTATCCCAAATTTCCCAAATCTGTAAATGATACAAGAGATTATGAGTGCCTGATATGTAGGTAAACACAAGTGACTCAAAGTTTTCAATGAGCAGTGTTTGTTACAGAAAAAAATAAAAATCAAACTAGTGGACAGAATGGTACTGAGAATTAGAAAACCTGGGTTTAAATTGTACTCTATCATTTAAGACTATAAAATCCTAAACTCATCTGAGTTTTGCTTTCCTCAAATGCAAATAATCTCTAAGATTTCCTCCCGTTTGCACTTTGTGATTCTTGTGTTTACCAAAATCACCTAAGACAGTGCTGGAAACAAAGTAGTCCCTGACTGAAAGTTATTTGAGACGGTAATGTAATGACTTCTATACACTAATCCTGCTCTAGAAGCATAGATTATTTATAGAAGAAACATCTCTCTTTTGGAAAGCTAACCAAGACTGTGCAATCATGATTAATGAAAACAAAACAAATAATATACCAGTCTATGTTTTCAATAAGCTAAGTCACAGTTTAGGTGGGGAGACATTTTGTGAATAAATAATTATAATAAGAGCTATTGTAAAGTTATTAATGAAATTCTATAGCAGCAGAGAATAAGGAATATTTAGACTTCCTGAGATGACATTCGACTTCATTCTTATATTTGCAGGATGAATAAGATACTAGACTAGGCACGCAAGGAGCGTGTGGAGGTGGTGGCTGGCAGACAATGCAGAGGAATCAGGATATGCAAAGGGTAGAGTCAAGAAAAGGCAGACATCATATTCAGATTATAATTTAGTATTATAGAAATACGACGTCAATTAATCCTAATTCTCTCACTTTGACATATATAATATTATTATTATAGCTAATAGTTACTGACCACTTATGATATGGCAGCTTACATACATGTACATGTACTCTTTACATGAAACCAATGAGATAGGGTTTTACAAATGAGAAATTAAGGTCCAAAGAGATTAAATGTTTTGTCCAGCATTACATAGCTGGTAACTGATGAGGCTAGGCTTTAAAACCAGATAGTCCAACTCTAGAGCTGGCACAAAGATTTCCCTTGCTAAGCACTTCTGCCAAGATGTTTAAATCCAGGCCAATTATCATCTCATCCCACTTAACAGAAGTATCTGCAAAGCTACCTCTGAGCCTCTCCTAAGTCACTTAACAAGACAGAGGATCTGGACATCTAACCATGCCTCCCATGAGATTACCAATATATCTTGTCAAGGTATGCAGCCCTTCATAAATATTTTAACTCCTCCCTGAAAGATTTCTTCTCTCCACTAAATACAGCCTTCCCTTTCCTTACAGCATGATTAAGAAGTCTACACCAGCTTCCTATTGATAAGAATGAGAATTAAGAATACTATGTTTGAAGGATAGCTAGTTTTTACTCTACACCAAAAAGAGAACATAACATAGTCCTGTTAAGCAGAAAGAGGAGAAAATTAATTCAACTTCATAAATATGAAATCAAACGATACCTTCAGTCCCTCTAATTCATTTTCCAGTTGCTTAGAATAGTGCTCGCTCTGTTCGCGCAATTTCCTGTCTTTAGATGCTTCAGCAGCTACAGCTTCTGTACGAACTTCCAGCTTTAAAATAAAATGAAGAAAGCAGATTTCATGGTTATAATCGTTTCTCCAATAAAATGTTTCCCCATGGGAATTTACCTTGCAATAGATAGATAACTCAAATGTTGAAATTCATATTAAATAATATTACCAAACTAAAAAAAAAAAACTCTTTTCAAAAATTAAAGAATGAAATATATATTATTTCACTAGTCTGAAAAAGCAGCTTTAATCACTACCCCATGGGCACTACAAATTTGCCTGACTACTAACCTCTTTTTTGGCTCTTTCTGTTCTGCGCAGTTCTTGCCTTAAGCTTTCAACTTTTTGCATCACCAGGTCCACCTCTTCTTCCTTATCTCGGACATGGCGAGCAAGTTTCTGTTTTTGGGTGTGCAATTCTGTTAGCCGCTCATTGATCTCCATGAATTCCTGCATGGCCAGTTTCCTCTGACAGTGTGCGTCTTTCAGTTCTTTGGATTGGTTTTTTAATCGCTCACTAGCCTGGACTAGTTCCTACAGTTTTGTAAAAAGAATATAAGTTACCAATTCTGCAACCTAGGGACCAAATTTGGCCATCAAAATATTTATCATGAAGTCAAGAAGAGCCAAAATTATTCACCTCAGAACAAAATTAAAAGAAATGAACTACTTTTGAACAGATACTAGGAGCATGGTGCTCTGTTCATATTCTCAATTCCTTATGCTAACATGCTAACTGCAAAGGGACAACTGATTTAACCTTCCAGTACCTTAGTTTCAATAAATAAATAAATAAATAAATAAAGGTATAGGAATACAAGATACAATGGTAAAGATAAAGATTTTGTGAAATTTAATGGATATCCGTGAGATTTTTAAAAATTATATCAAATGATTATCAATTATAAAAACAAGGGTTGTATTTGATGTGGAGACTAACTCTTGGGCCAGCAGCAAAGAGAAAAGCTAATTAAAGTGAGAAACTTAGAAAGAGCTGAAGTAGACTTGGGTCAGTAGAACCACCTGCCTCCCAGCAAAAGGAAATGCAAACCTTCTTTGAGGAAAAGAGTCTCAATGATATCTATGTTTTGTTTTTTTTAAAGAGCATACAAATATGAGCTCACAACCATAGATTTCCCAAACACCCAAAGGACAAACAACCACAAGCAAACATTACAAACAATAAAAATAAACCCCAATGGTATTTGGATATTAGAACTATCAGATGCTGATAAGATTGCTATACATGAAATGTTTGAAGAAATAAAAGGAAATCATAAAAATAGGAAAATGACAAAAGACTATTTAGAATGATGAGGCAAAAAGACTAAGAAAAACTGTTTATAAAACATTGTATAGTGCATTTAGAAATGAAAAAACGTAAGTATTAACATTAAAAACATGAATCCACCAATATAGAAAGCTCTACCTTTATGAAGAAAAATAAGAAGAAACTCAAACCCAGAAACTTTAAAAAATAAAATATATAACATTAAATAAAAATTAAAAAAAAAGAAATCAGAGGGAAAAAATACAAATCACCTATTCCCCATCCTCAAAAAGGAAAAAAAAAGATAATTAGAGCAGACATCTAAGAAGTAACAATAGTAACAGGAGGACATATTTTTAAAGAGATAATAATTAAAATTGTACACACAGAAAAATTACTTTTGAAGTATGAGGCTAAAAAATAATGAGATTCATACAAACACAAATTGACAGAGCTTACCACAACCAGATCTGAATTTAAAGGAACCTCTAAATATTTATTTCAGGAAAATGATAAATGATTTTAGAAGGAAGATCTAATGAAAGAGAAGTGGAAGGCTAAGAAATTGGTAAACACAAATATGAATGTAAGCAGACTTGTATATAAGATTGTATTATTGTCTCATTTGTAAAGTAAACAAAAAGGACATAACTAACATATTGGTCCAAAACAGCACAGTAGTTGGGAAGAAGCAATAGAGTTAAAGGTCCTCAAAGTGTTTGGGAGCAACAGTTTAAGATACCAGGTTGGTCAAAAGGTTCATTCAGTTTTTCCTGTAAGATGGCTCTAGTAGTGCTTAGTTGTCTTTAACTTCATTCGAAACAATTTTGTTAGATTTTCTTGTGACACCTGTCATAACAGTATGAACACAAAAGAAAGATTTGTGCAGTGTATGGAGAAGGTGCTGTGATTGACTGAACGTGTCAAAAGTGGTTTGAGAGGTTTCATGCTGGAGATTTCTTGCTGGACGATGCTCCACAGTCAGGTAGACCAGTTGAAGTTGATAGTGATCAAATCGAGACATTAATTGAGAACAATCAATGTTATACCACGCAGGAGATAGCCGACATACTCAAAATATCCAAATTAAGCGTTGAAAATCATTTGCACCAGCTTGGTTATGTGAATTGCTTTGATGTTTGGGTTCCACATAAGTTAAGCAAAAAAACCCTTCTTGACCGTATTTCTGCATGTGATTCTCTACTTAAACGTAATGAAAACATTCCATTTTTAAAGCAAATTGTGATGGGCGATGAAAAGTGGATACTGTACAACAATGCAGAAAAGAAGAGATCATGGGGCAAGTGAAATGAACCACCACCAAACACACCAAAGGATGGGCTTCATCCAAAGAAGATGATGTTGTGTATATGGTGGGATTGGAAGGGAGTCCTCTATTATGAGCTCCTTCCGGAAAACCCAACAATTAATTCCAACAAGTACTTGCTCCCATTAGACCAACTGAAAGCAGCACTCAACGAAAAGCATCCGGAATTAGTCAACAGAAATAACATAACCTTCCATCAAGGTAACACAAGACTGCATGTTTCTTTGATGACCAGGCAAAAACTGTTACAGCTTGGCTGGGAAATCTAATTCATCTGCCGTATTCACCAGACATTGCACCTTCAGATTTCCATTTATTTCAGTCTTCACAAAATTCTCTTAATGGAAAAAATTTCAGTTCCCTGGAAGACTGTAAAAGGCACCCAGAACAGTTCTTTGCTCAAAAAGATAAAAAGTTTTGGGAAGATGGAATTATGAAGTTGCCTGAAAAATGGCAAAAGGTAGTGGGACAAAAGGGTGAATACGTTGTTCAATAAAGTTCTTGGTGCAAATGAAAAATAAGTCTTTTATTTTTACTTAAAAACCGAAGGCACTTCTTGGCCAACCCAATATTAAATTTTAAAAAAAGATATTAAATTTAGACTTTGTTAAATATGCACGATAAAATTCAATACTACTAGAAACTGCTAGAATGAGTAGTGAGCAAAATGAGAACAAGAAAACAAAAACCTCAATTAAAAATCAAGAAAAAAATTTTCAAGATGAAAAGAATTCTGGAGATTGGTTTCACAACAATGTGATGTACCTTACACTACTCAATTATACACGTAAAAATGATTAGGATAGTAAATTTTATGTTATATATATTTTGCCACAATTTAAAAAAAGAGTGAACTCAGCCATAAAAAGAATGAAATAATGCCATTTGTAGCAACATGGGTGGACCCAGAGACTGTCATACTAAGCGAAGTAAGTCAGACAGAGAAGGACATATGTCATATGATATTGCTTATATGTGAAATCTAAAAAAATGGTACAAATGCACTTATTTACAAAACAGAAACAGAGTTACAGATGTAGAAAACAATCTTATGGTTACCAGCGGGGAAGTGGGGAGGGATAAGTGGGAGGCTGGGATTGACATACACACACTACTATATATAAAATAGAAAACTAATAAGGACCTACTGTATAGCACAGGGAACTCTGGTCAATACTCTCTAATGATCTATATGGGAAAAGAATCTAAAAAAGAGTGGATATGTGTATACGTATAACTGATTCACTTTGCTGTACAGCACTAAGTAATACAACATTGTAAATCAACTATACTCCAATTAAAAAAAAAAAGTGAGAAAGGAGGTAAAGATAAGCATAGAAAATGCATGACAAGCAGAAAACAAAAAGTGGTAGAAACATGTCCATATAGATTAGTAATCAAAATAAGTATAAAAGGAATAAGTTCACCAGTTAAATGCAGTTTGTTATACCAAATTATGAAACAAAATCTAGACTTAAATAGAAAAAGCATTATTATAGCAATGATAAAATTCTATTCACTAGAAAGAAATTCCACTCTAAATTTTTGTGTATTCCATAAGATAGACTCAAAATATATTAGAAAAAAATTTGCTAGAACTTCACAGAAAAACTGGAGAATACATCATCATGAGAAAATCCAATTTCTCAATCATTAATAGACAAACCAAGCAGTTAAAAAAATAGTGAATATAAAGAAGATTTGAAAAGCTCAATTAATAACCTTCATGTATATTTAGAAGCTTGCATCCAACATTGGGAAACACATTCTTTTTAAGCATATATTGAATATTTAAAAATGAAAAGGTCTAGATCATGCAGTAATTCTCAGTAGATTTCAAAGAACAGATGTCATACAGATCAAGATCTTTAAGAGTATTACCATTAAAATAGAAATAAAAAATAACAAGGCTAAATTCCATAATAACTCACAGATCAAGGAGAAAAATCGTAAAGGGTATTAAAATATTTAGAACTAAAAAAATTTTAAATACAGAACACAATAAAAATGTTTAGTAAAGACTAAAACTTGGGGATGCAGTAAAAGGTACTGTATGTATATAGGGGGAAATTTATAGGCTGAAATACTTACACTGAAACTAAAAAAAAGTTGAAATTCACTGAAATTCCACATAAAAAGTTAGAGAGAACAACGCATTAACTGCTTCCCCCAATATAAGATGATAATAAAGAACATAAATTAATGAAAAGGAAACATGAGAATAATGAAGATCAACAAAGCCAAAAGCTTGTTCTTTGATCTCACTAAATATCTGGTGAGGTCAAACAAGGCAACAAGAATAAATGCACAAAGAAATAATATGAAGAAAGAAGGAGAGGTTATAACTACAAATCTAGGCGAAATCAAAAAAGGTAAAAGGATGCAATGAAAAATTTTATGCCAATAAATTTTTCAACTTAAGAAATGAACAAATTCCTATAAAAATAAATTAAGCAAAACTGTTTCAAGAAGAAATAGAATGCCCGAATAGTCCTATAACAATTAAAGTAACTAAACCAATAGCTAACAAAAATTCCCCATCCCCCCAGTGGGAAAAAATCTCCAGACTCAGATGGTTTTATAGATGATTCCTCCAATGTGTTTCAAGGAACAAAACATTCTTCTTATACAAACTTTTCTAGATAACAGAAAAAGAGGCAGTGCTACTCAGCTAACTCTACAAGACCAGTATAATCTTGATACCAAAGGAAAAAAAAGAGAGAGAGAGAAAGAAAAAGTCCAGAAAGAGAAAAAAAAAAAAGCCTATCTCATTGAAGAAAACAAATAAAAAATCCTAAAAAACCCAAAGACATTAGCAAATCAGGTCAATGATATATGAAGTGGGTAAACATGAACTCTGGAACTTAACTCCCTGTGTTGAAATTCCAGTTCCCCCACTTTCTAGCCCTATGATCTTGAGCAAATGTACCTAACTTCTCTGTGTGGGATCTCACCATTTATAAAATAAAAACACTACTAGTACTGCTGCTGCTGCTGCTACTACTAGTACTTAAATCACAGGGTTCTTTAAAAGATTAAATGAGCTAATAAATGTAAAGCACTTAAAACAGTACTATTAGAACAGATGCAACATAACTGTTACCTATATTATCATATTAATATTTAGGAGACAATACATGGGCATCTCAGTTTTAACCCAGAAAAGTAAAAATGGTTTAACGTTAGAAAAAGTTTATAAATGTAAGTCATCAAACCAATTTATTTTTATTTATTTTTGGCTGAGTTGGGTCTTTGTTGCTGGGCGTGGGCTTTCTCTAGTTGAGGCAAGCGGGGGCTACTCTCCGTTGCGGTGCACGGGCTTCTCATTGCGGTGGCTTCTCTTGTTGCGGAGCACGGGCTCTAGGCGCGCGGGCTTCAGTAGTTGTGGCTCACGGGCTCTAGAGCACAGGCTCAGCAGTTGTGGCGCACAGGCTTAGTTGCTCCGCGGCACGTGGGATCTTCCCGGGCCAGGGCTCGAACCCGTGTCCCTTGCATTGGCAGGCAGATTCTTAACCACTGTGCCACCACAGAAGCCCCAAACCAATTTATTAAAGGAGAACAATCATATAATTCCATCAAGAGATATTAACAAATTTCTAGAAATTTCTTGCAATACTGTGCAAAAAAAGCACATTTAATAAAGTCAATACCCATTTTTGATAAAAATGATTAGCAAAATAGGAATAGAAGATAATTTTCTTAACCTGATAAAAAGTATTTACCAAAAACTTACAGAAAACATTATTATTTTCTTAGAAATCAGGAATAAGATAGGGATGCCTGCTATCATCACTTCTAGTGAATGTTGTATTTGAGGTCCTAGCTTATACAGTAAGACAAGGAAAGAAAGAAAAGTAAAAAAAAAAAAAAAAAATCAAAAGACAAAGAAAAAAAACTGTCATCATTTCATAAAACCTTAAAGAATCTCAAATATATTATTACAATTAATAAGAGTTTAGCAATGTTGCTAGAACAGAATCAGTAAGAAAGTATAATTTTAAAGATACCATTTAAAATATGAAACCTTACAATCATAAATTTAAGGAAAGGCAAACAAGACCTGTATAGAATTTTATGGAGAAAAATTTTTAAATACTTTCAAGATACAGAGAGATATACCATGTTTGTGGATAAAAAGACTGTGGGACTGCAGAGAAAATAATTTTATGTTTTTGTACAGTTAGGCCTTTCTAAGCAAATTTTACTGAAACTTGCAACATGGGTTAAAAGCAAGCCTTGTAAAGTAATTTATGACTAATTTAGATACGTAGTGAGAAAACTCCAAAGAGATTTAGCTCCTGGACTTATGTGTTTACATTTCAAGGAGGGTTGGAGAGAGAGATAAGAGCCTGTACCAAGGAGATAATCTCTTTACAGAGCTGGAGACTTGGACACATCTTTCCACTGGAGTGACTTATTTATATTCCAAAGGGTCCTAGATCCTTCTCTTTAGGTTTCCAAGGAGACCCACAGAAAGGTGGGTAGAGATAGAGGGGAAGCAGGAAGCATCTGCCTCTCTCCTCTATGTAAACACCCTGATTCACTATTTCAGGGCTCCTTCTCTACCATACAGTCTCCATATGTGTAGGGTTTTATCCAACCAGCTCTCATTGTGTTGCCCTAAAGGGTAAGAAGGGGCATACAGGAAAGCCACGTGGTTTTTGTTTTGTTTGGCTTTTCTGAATGTAAATCGTAATAATCTTTCCTTGCTCTTGAAATCTTGTGTGCATTTAGAATGATATTAATAAACATGGATAAGAACGTAAAGACTCAATGTTATAATGATGTCAAGTCTCCTGAAATTGCTCTATGGATTTAATGCAATTTTAATCAAAATCCCATCACAGTTTTCAAGGACTAGAGAGTTGAGGTATAGACCCATGCATAAATGGAAATTTAATAGATGACAGAGGTGACGCTGCACATCACTAAGGGAAGGAGGGCCTATTTAGTAAATGAACAACTGGCTAGCCATATGGGAAAAAGTGAAATTGGATCCTTATCTCATATGATACCTAAAAATAAATTTCTCATGCATTAAAAATTTAAATATGAAAACCAAACTTAAAAACTTCAAGATAAAAATTTAGGAGAATTGTTTTTTACCTCAGATTTCTTACATAAGCCAGCAAATGCAATAATCATAAAAATGAAGATTGATGAATTTGACTACATTAAGACTAAAAACTTTTGTTAGTCAAAAGCGCCCATAAACAAAATGAAAAGACAAGCCACTAGCTGGGAGATATCTGTAACATACATAATCAATAAAAGATTAACATGTCCAGAAAATTCTTACAAACCAATAAGGAAAAGACAAACAACCCAACAGAAAAATGTATAAAGTATATTAAGAAGCATTTCACAAAAGAAGAAATATAAATAATAAATGGACATGTGTGAGGATACTCAGCCTCATTAGTAATTAGAGAATGCAGATTGAGACCATACTAAAACATCATTTTAGACCTAAAATGTCAACTTAGATTAGGTTGGCCAAAAATAATATATCTAGTAATATGAAGTACTGTTGAATATAAAAACTCCTGTACACTACCGGTAGGAGTATAAATTGGTACAAGCAGTGGAAAATGATTTGACATCATCATAAAAAATACAATATTTCCATTGCATATGACCCAATTATTCTATTCGTGTGTGTGTGTGTGTGACTGGATATATGTTCAAGAATGATCACAGCAGCATCATTTATAGTAGCTATTAATTATAAGCAACCTAAATGTCTGCAAACAAAAAATTAGATAAGTAAATTGTGGGTGTTGACATAATGGTGTATTTTATAGCAAGTAAACGAATGAGCAACAGCTATATAGACGAATCTTAGAAACAACGTTGAGTGAAAAAAGCAAATTGCAAAAGATTGCATATACCATTTTACAAAGCTCAAAAAAAGCCAACACTAATATACTGTTTAGAGATATACTAATATGTGATAAAATTTTTTTAAGTAAGGGAATGATTAACATAAAATTCAGAACAGTGATTACCATTGTCAGGGAAGTGATGAGAAAGGAATAGGAAATGACTACCCAGGGCTATGTCACAAAACAGGTAATGCTCTATTTAAGTTGGATGTTAGGTTCATTTTATTATTTGCGTCAAAACTTATATAATGTTACATTTATTTTTTATATGCATCAAATGAAAAAAATCTTAAAAAGAATATCTGCTGCCTGTAGGATATCAGGCAAATCATTTAAAATTCTTTATCAATATGATGTGTTTCATTTCAGCACTACCCTCTTCTCAAAATATACTGAAAGGATTTTTAATATTAAAACTTATTAAAAATTGGCCAAGTACCTGTTACTATAAATCTAGATATCAGATGCTCATCCTTATTATGTTCACCAAGTTTGGTTGAGTAATCCTACCTTTAAGTACATAACAGTAACCATTAATATAATATTATTAAAACAAATAGGACCTCTGTTATAAATTCCAAATATTATTAAATTGACCATGAACATAAATGAATCTATACAAAACACTGCTTGAAAGCGCATCAAGAAAAAAGTAAAAATATACTAATCTAATTCACTTTGACCTTCATAGCTTTCTCTGTTAATCTTTTTGATTAGCTTCATCAGCAAATGGTTATTTGTTTTATTTTTAATTACCTCCATTTCTTTATGGGCAGCAAGACTTATAAGTCTTCCCCAGAAGGACTTCAACTGTTTTATCAATGAATTATATACAACATCATTGAATACAATTTATACTATGCCATAAACCACTCATTTCTTTTTTGCATTGGCTAGTATTAATTCCAACATTCTAAAATTTGTTAATGAAAGGCAAAGTACACGCAGCATATCATTTAAGTAAAGTATTTTTCTCTAGTGCTCGAATATTATATATCCTATTGGACCGTGTTACTGTGTCCTAGCTATTAATTAATTTTGTTAATGTTTATAGTAATATTTACATGTTCACAAAGTTCTTATGAAAGTAACTTCAGCTTATTCATCCATGCTTTGAAAGATAAACTGACATCTAAAAAAAGATTACAGAATTAAAGAAATTTTCTATCATAATCTTTAAAGAATGTTCATATTAGCAAGTCACAATGAAAATATGACTGTATTTTTCATTTTTCCATAGACACTAAACAGATTTTTACTATTCTCTCACTTCTTCATAATATTTCTTTTTCAATAACATTTACTTTCAATCAAGTCCTTTGATTATTAACTCTCCAAAAGAACAAAAGATTCTGAACTTTGAAGCCTCGAAAATTTAGAAGTTTCTTCATAACTAGCCATTCATCAAATGTCATACACCAAAATAATTCTTAAATTTTTAAACCATCTTTTTACAGACAAAGTATACTATATATTATTGTAATTCCTTATGAATGCTTTCAATATACACATTAAACAAGATTAAGAATTCAGAAAAGGCTTTAACAATCTATCTATGTATTTTTACCTTATTTAATTCTTCCCTTTCTTGTTGTAATGTTTTGATTTGTTTTTCATAAGCCTTGATTTGTCTAAAAGCATCATCTAGTTCTCGCCTCACAGAATTAGCTTCTTCAAGTTGCTGTTCCAAGTGACTTGATTCTAAAAAAGGAAACAATGTTTCTTTTACTATTTGCATAAAAATAAATACTCAAAACCAAGGTTTAAAGCAACTAAATTTTAAAAAATAAAGTATTTTGAAATTGGTATTCAGCTTATCAACACCATATGCCACTGACTCATAAAAATTAAGTGCTTATCAGTTCACTGTAAAGATGGTGAATAGGTAATGCCAGGATGAAGAACAAATCTTAAGTGCAAAGGTTTTGCACAGAATTTTTGTGCAAAAATGCCTTCATATCTATTAGAAAAGAAAGACCATAATTCCAAAAACAGTATCTTCAGAACCAATTAAAAACTTAAAACTAACAAAAAAGAACACGACCAATCAAACAAAATAGATAAGTCTTCCTCTACTGTTAGTTAGCATTCTTCTGCTGATTATTACTCAAATTATTGTATGATGGTTTTGCTTCTAACGTTGTGGTTCCAGATCACCCCGCCTGGTTTCACTAGTGGTGATTTGAAGAATAAACTCTGATTTCTAAAAGCAAATATTTGAAACAGGCTCAGGGAGTTGAGTAACTTGCCTAAGGTCACATTGCTAAATGAGTATCAGAGCTAACTACAGCCCACCAGTCTTACATCAACCTCTCCAACTTAAAAAGTAATGTAATTAAATGATGTTTAACATTATAAGTTCAGAAGAGTTATTATAAAATAAAATAAAATTATTAATCTTAACATATGCTTAAATAAAATTTAATAAATTGATATGAAATATCCCTGGCATCAAAAGTAAATTAGCAAATTAAAGAATTGAAGCCAGTGAAAACAGAGAAATCTAAACACATTCATTGTTAATTTTGTTCTGGATATTTTCTATTCCTTACAGCCTTGTTACTCTGAGTAACAGAGAAGTAGCATTAGCATCCTCTGGGAGCTTGTCAGAAATGCAGAATCTCAGGCCCCACCCCAGACCTAATGAATCAGAATCTATTTTTTAACAAGATCCTCAGGTGGCTCATTTGCAAATAAAAGGCTGGGAACAAATGCACAGAGCATTGCACACTGTTGAGTTTGATGCTTTCAATAAATGAAGAAGTGTTTATAATACGTTAGTTCTATTGAAAAGAGCATTTCATTTGTATAGACAAGTCCTGTAGTCAAGAAGTAACTTAAATGTATCCATGTATTACACACTAACTAGTTCTAGATTCCTTAAATAAAATAATTTACTAATATTCAGTGCCCTAAACTTACAGATTTATTAAAAGCTTATTTATCTTAGGTATTAGTTTTTAGCAATTTTGAAAATATCTGCAAAGTTGCATTTGATTAGTTTTCATTTTGTCTTAATAGTATGTATTAAGTGTTTTCCTTGAAGAACAAAAAAACATATCAATGGATGTTTAATCTTAAGGATCACAGGGTATTTAGTCTTATATTCAGAAAATTACATTTTATCATTTTCTCAAATTTCAGCATTTCATGTGGGAATTTTTCTGTTTATACTAATTTCTTTTAAACATCTTTAAATTTTTTTTGTTATTTTAACTTTTCAGCATTTTTACGATTTCAATGATTTGTAAAGTAGGTATAATTTAGTTTGTTATTTCTAATAACTTGGAGTCAAAATTTAGTATGTGACACAGCTGATTTCTGTCATTTCTGGGGTCATTTTAATCAAATTTTATGGCTAAGGTATATCAATCTAGAGTAGTAACATGGTACATTTAGTAATGCCTTCTGAGAATGCTCACTTTCCTTTCTTCTACTTTGAAAAGTTCTTCCCTAGCATGTTAAAATTTTTTGCAAATTATTGAGTCATCCATTTATCTAAACTGCTCTGTTAGAAACAAAAAAGGTATCAATATTTCATAAAATGTCTGCATCATATAAAGTTTACAGCAAAATGTATTAAATGTGATAGCTTCAACAGTCTTTAAGGATTTTTTTATTGTTTTATTTCAATATAGGTTAAATTTTAGTTTTATCCCAGCCATTTCATGTTGGCAGCTTTGCCATGGAGTTGTTAAGTAGATAATACAAAATACATGTCAGATTTTCATGACTCATATTTCAGACACTTTAAAAATGCCTAAAAAACTCAAAATATTCATTTAAACAACAACAACAGGTAAATTATGAGAAGTACATGAGGAAATGTACTGGATAAAGAAGTTGGAGAAGACAAACCCAGCCAATTACTTATAAAACCCTCTAATATGGAAAAAAGTATAGCACTTGTAATTTAGAATACACAGAATTTTGTATCCCCCAAAGATAAAAACCCCAAATCAAGAAAAATTCGGAATGTATTGAACTTTGGCCAACTACTATAAAATGGCTCAGGCAGAAGAGCCTTCACTTGCACTACAACAAATAGTAAATTCGATTAAAATTTTGAAAGAAATCCTCAAAGACTATCAAAAATATCTATTAAATATATGGCAACATGACTAGCCAAAACATTTAGATGATGTTATTAAAAACTATTTTAGTGATTAAATAGAAAAGCAGTACTAGGGAAGTGAGGTTAGCTCATAGCAACAAAATGGTTCTTAACTCACTGCTGCTAGTAGAATCCTGAAACTCAATCTGTTAGTAATAAGGATTTAATGAGGGCACAATACACAGGAATTTTCTTTGCACTGTGTGGTATATAAGAGAAATATAAAATACGGTCTCTGTCTTGAAGGAGATAGGAAGACAAGAGTAACATTCTTTAAATCATAAAGCAGAAAATCAAATACAAATTGTGTGGCAGGTTATATGGATGATATAGGAATTAAGAGAAGGGCATGACTAAAGTGGCACTCACAGCAGAACACTGATAAACTGCAGAGGGACTGAGGCTGGAGTCAGAAGGAGGCTGACAGAACAATCAACGCACCTCTCTCTCTGATACACAAGAGCAGTGTCACAGCTTTTCCATTATGGTCTTATTTCTCAAATAATCCATAACTCTTCTGATGTGAAGAGATTTTACTTCTAACCATGATGAAGGAAAACAGATTCCCCTATTATCTTCCCCTCCATTCACTATTTTTCTCCTTTACTTACATACTGTAGGACAGTATTGTGTGTGTGAGAGAGAAAGAGACAGAGACAGAAAGAGAGAGAAAGGGGACAGAGGGAGACAGAGAAAGGGTGGCTTCAGTGTAGAGTTGGAGAGACACAGACAGTACACAGAGGTGCAAACCATAACCCTTGAGGCACTGTATGGCAATTCCTAAAAAATTAAACACAGAATTACCATATAATTCAGGAATTCCACTTCTTATTATATACCCAAAAGAAGAGAAAGCAGGGACTTGAACAGATATTTGTACAGTCATGTTCATAGCAGTATTATTCACAATAAACAAAAGGTGGAAGCAACCCAAGAGTCCATTTATAAATAAATGGATAAACAAAATATGGTATATACATACTGAGGAATATTGTATTAAGGTAGGAAATTCTGACACATGGATGAACCTTGAATACACTACGCTAAGCGAAATAAGTCAGTCACAAAAGGACAAATATTTTATGATTCCATTTATATGAGGTTCCTAGAGTAGTCAAATTCTAAGAAACAGAAAGTAGAATGGTGGATGCCAGGGGCTAGTGGGTGGGAGGAATAGGAGTTATTGTTTAATGGGTAAAGGGGAGATGGATGGTGGAGATGGCTGCACAGCACTGTGAATGTGCTTAATGTCACTGAACTGTACATTTAAAAATGGTTAAAATGATCATTTTTATACTATGTATTTTTTACCACAGTAGAAAAGATTAAAAAATGAATTAATGAATGATATTGAGGAGATGGAATAAAATCTAGAGTATCACTGGGACTAACACATGATCAAGAAAACAGTGCTTGGGAAGGAAGAATACTAAAAAGAGGGACACAGCCTTACATACAACATTATTTTCACTGATTCTATTCCACCTCTGGGAAGTGATAAAAAATAATGAGTAGAGTAATCCTATAAGCACTGACTTTAAGGAGAAGGTAGGAATAAAGTAAAGGAAGGGCATTTCAACCAGTAATTTAATGGTAATCAATTTCCCCAATTAGGGTGATGCCAGGGACCATTTATTTGTATGTAAGGGATGTGAGCGTGTTGGGACTTGCCTGTAAAGACACAATGTAGGAAGATACATTAGGAAGTGGTCAGAGATTTCCAAGAGTGAGGTTTCATTTAGTCGTTCATTCACTCATTCATCAACACATATTGATTTAGGGGTTTTTATGTGCCAAGCATCATTATAGGCACTTCGATATATCAATGAATAAAATACTCGAAGTCCCTGTTTTCAAGGAGCTTATAGTCTAGTGGTAAGGCGAGGGAAGTAAAGCAATTTTAAAAATGTGTCAGTAGTGAAAAGTTTTATAGAGGAGTAGAAATTTACCAGGTGAAGAGTGTTTCCAGCAAACAAACAAGCAAAAAGAAAGTAAGAAACAAATAGATGTTTAGACGGATGGATGGATAGATAAGATGGATGAATAGATGGATGGATGGATGGACAGATGGATGGATGAAAAAAATGAATGAAATGGGGGTGAAGAAAAAGAAGACTATGTAAAAAAACAACAACCAAATATGTGAAAAACCTGGAGGTGATTAGGTGAAACTAAAAGTAGTTCACCATGGCTGGGATCAGTGGGTGAGGGAGTAATAACAAAAGACAAACCTAGAGAGGAAAATACATGCAAGACAATGAAGGACCCTGTAATCAGAATTGAGAAATTTTAATTCTATCCCAGAGGCAACGGGGATCCTCTGAAAACATTTAAGTATGTATGTTGAAGCTGTGATGTGATCAGATTTATATTTTAAAAGCTGGACATTATATGTAAAATAAACTAAGAAGTCTGAAATTGGGGAGAAAAAGGATGACTGGCCAGGGACAATGGAACCTGACACAGTGTGTCAGGAACATTGAAACTACACAGTGTTAAGTTCCCTGGGTTTTCTTTTTGGTTCTTATTTCACAGACTTAGAGCTGAAGAAGCCAGCAACCCAGAAATGCCAACAGAAGCAGAAAACAAAAGCCTGAACAAAAGGCTACTCTTTCTAGCCAAAGAACCAAGAAGGGGGCAAACTAGCAAGACAGAAAAGTTTTAGAAAATAACCATTCTGCTCAAGTTAAACACCACAGAAAACACTGTGGCCCAATGACCATCTGTGTCAGTGAAAGACAAGTGAGGAACTAGATTTCCAACCACATGAGGTTTTAATGAAGTGCCCAAACACACCACAAGGGTAATTAGAGAAGGGGGGCCAGGATTTTCAACCCCCTTGGCTGGTAACAAGCCCCTTCCCACACACAGTGTCAGTGGAGACCACATGGGGAACCAGGACTTCCATCTCCACCCATTAATGAGGATCTCCCCCTTCTCCCCATTGGGGTGGTATCAGAAAAGAGTAAGAACTTTCACCATTGCCCAGCAGTAATAAGGCCACCCCTACCACAGTGTCAGTGGAAACCAGTCAGGGGGCTGGAACTCCCATTCCCTTCCAAGAATAACAAGGAGCCCTTCCTTGGGTGTCAAGGAAGGTCAAGTGGGGAAACTGGATTTCTACCCCAACCTGGCAGTAAGGAGATGGCAATCCCCTTCCCACTGCTGGAATGGTGTCAGGAAAAGCCAGCTAAAATGGAAGGTTTAAATAAGATCCAGAGTCATTCATCAAAAATCACTCGTCCTACCAAGAACTAGAAAAATCTCAACTTGAATGAGAAAAGAAAATCAATAGATGCTGATACCAAAGTAACAGAGATGTCAGAATAATCTGACAAGATATTAACACAGCTATAATAAAAATGCTTCAATGAGCAATTATAAACATATTTGAAACAAATGAATAAATAGAAGACCTGAGCAAAGATACAGAAAGTCTCAGCAAAGAAATGGAAGATTAACGAAGAAGAAAATGGGAATTTTATAAATTAATAAAATAAAAATATTGGTAGATAGATTCAGCAGCACAAAGGAGGGATCAGAGGGATCTGTGAACTGGAAGGTATAGCAATAGAAATTAACCAATCTGAATAACAGGAAAGAAAAAACAGAATGGAAACAAAAATGAACAGAGCCTCAGGGACTTGTGTGATGATTTACAAAAGATCTTACACTCGCATCATCAGAGTCCCAGAAGGAGAAGAGAAAGTAGGCAGGTCTGTAAAAGTACTTAGAAAAATAGGGTCTAAAAAAATTCCGAAATATGGCAAGACACATAGACCTACAGATTCAAGAAGATGAACAAACACCAAACAGAATAAACCCAAAGAAATCCATGCCAAAACACATCATTAAACATCAGAATACTAAAGAAAAAACTTGCAAGCAGCCAGAGAAAAACAACTTCTTGCATAAGGGAAAAAATACTCAGAATAGCAGTGAATTTCACCTCAGAAAACATGAAGACTTAAAGGAAGCAGCACAGTATTTTTCAGACGCTAAAACAAAAGAACTATCAATCCAGGCTCCTATGCCCAGCAAAAATATTCTTTAGGAATAAAGGGAAAATCAGGACATTCTCAGATGAAAAAAAAATGCAGAGAATTTGTTGGTAGCAGACCTACCTTTTAAAAATGGCTAAAGTAAGTTCTCTAAACACAAAGCAAACAACAAAACAAGGAACTCAGTAATATCAGGAAGGAAGAAAGAGCATCATGTAAAAATATGGATAAATACAATAGATTTTTTTCCCCCCTTAAGCTTTCTAAATTATACTTCATGGTTTAAGGAAACACTATAACCTTGTCTGATGTGCTTCTAAAACATCTGAAGAGGAAATAATTGAAACAATTATATAATAAACAGGAAGAATAAACAATTGTCATCAACATAAAATAGACTGTTATAAGATATTTTATGTATGCCTCACCGTAACCACAAAGCAAAAACCTTCAGTAGATACACGAAAGAGAAGGAAATCAAAGCACCACTATGGAAAATCATCAATTCACAAATGAAGTCAGTAAGAGAGGAAGAAAGGAACAAAGGAACTGTAAAACAGCCAGAAAACAATTAATAAGATGATATTAGTAAATTCGTACCTACTCAATAATTATTTTAAATATAAATGGATTAAATTTTCCAATAAAGACCTCAAGTGGCTGAATGGATTAAAAAAACAATACCCAATTACATGCTGCCTATGAGACTCACTTCAGCTTTAAGGACACACATAGGCTCAAAATTAAGGGATGGAAAAAGATATTCCATACAAATGGAAACCAAAACAGAATAAGGGTAGCTACACTTTTATCAGATAAAAGAGAGGTTAAGTCAAAAATAATAACAAGAGACAAAAAAAGTTTATTATATAATAATAAAGGGGTCAATTCATCAAGAGGATATAACAGTTAAAAATTTTTATGACCCCAACACTGTAGTGCCTAAATATATTAAGCAAATACAACATATCTGAAGGGAGAAATAGACAACAACACAATAATAGTAAGGGACTTCAATATTCTACTTTCAACAATGGATACATTATCTAGACAGAAAATTGATAAGGAAACATTGGACATAACCTATACTTTAGACCAGATGGATCTAACAGATATATACAAAACATTCCATCCAACAGCAGCACAATATACATTCTTCTCAAACACACATGGAACATTCTTCAGGATACATCAAGTTAGGTTACAAAACAAGTCTTAACAAATTTAGAAAGAATGAAATCATACCAAGGATCTTTTCCAACCACAAAGGTATAACACTAGAAACCAATAAAGGGAAAGACTGGAAAAATTCACAGAAATGTGGAAATTAACACATTAGTAACCAGCGGGTCAAAAAGAAAATAAAAGGGAAATTTCAAAAAATCTTGAAACAAATGAAAATGGAAAAAATATACCCAAACTTTTGGAATGCAGCAAAAGCAGTTCTAAGAAGGAAGTTCATGGCAATAAACACCTATGGTAAAAAAACAAAACAAACAAAGAGAAACAACCTCAGACACCTAACTTTACACTTCAAGCAACTAAAAAAAGAATAAGAATATTTATATCAATCCTTCTCAAACTCTTTCAAAAAATAAAAAAGGGAATACTCTCAAACTCATTTTATGAGGCCAGCATTACACTGATACCACAGCCAAAAGCAAAAATCAACAAATGGGACTACATCAAACTAAAAAGCTTCTGCACAGCAGAGGAAACCATAAACAAAATTAAAAAGCAACATATGCAAAGGGAGAAAACGTTTGCAAATCAAATATTTGACAAGGTGTTTGTGAAAGTTAATAAAGGGAAGTCTCACTAAAATGGAGTTGGGAGGCCAGAAGGGGGAACTCTCACACAGTATCTCCCTTCATCAATTACAGGAAGAACTGTCAATTACAGACACCAAGAACGGAATCATCAATTACAGGCCCCAACAGGAAAGACAGTACATCACATCTCCTATAAGAAATCAACTACCCCAGGAACTAAGCCAATGAGAAACCATCTTCACCCTGAACGCTCACTTTTCTCCAAAGGACTTTCATTCAAAACAACCTTTCCCAACTTCCTCATTTTTCTCTATAAAATGTTCCTCACTTTGCTTGTTAAACTTGCCTATGATTTTTGCCATGGCTTGCTCGTCCCAAACTGCAATTCTCAAATAAACCCATTTTTTCTGGTAAAATAACTGACTTTTACTTTTAAGGTCAACAAGTTGATAGAGAAAATATACAAAGAACTCATAAACTCAATGGCAAAGAAACAAACAATCCTATCAAAAAATGGGCAGAGGAGCTGAATAGACATTTTTCTAAACAAGACATATAAATGGCCAACATGAAAAGGTGTTCAACATCACTAATTATCAAGGAAATGTAAATCAAAACCACAATGAGGTAGAGGGGGCAAGATGGCGGAAGAGTAAGACGCGGAGATCACCTTCCTCCCCACAGATACATGAGAAATACATCTACACGTGGAACTGCTCCTACAGAACACCCACTGAACGCTGGCAGAAGACGTCAGACCTCCCAAAAGGCAAGAAAATCCCCACGTACTTGGGTAGGGCAAAAGAAAAAAGAAATAACAGAGACAAAAGAATAGGGACGGGACCTGCACCAGTGGGAGGGAGCTGTGAAGGAGGAAAGGTTTCCACACACTAGGAAGCCCCTTCGTGGGCAGAGACTGCGGGTAGCAGAGGGGGGAAGCTTCGGAGCCACGGAGGAGAGCGCACCCACATTGGTGCGGAGGGCAAAGCGGAGATTCCCGCACAGAGGAGCGGTGCCGACCAGCACTCACCAGCCCGAGAGGCTTGTCTGCTCAGCCGCCGGGTCGGGCGGGGCCTGGGAGCTGGGGCTCGGGCTTCGGTGCTAGCCGGGAGGGAGTCCGGGAAAAAGACTGCAGCTGCCAAAGAGGCAAGAGAATTTTTCTTGCCTCTTTGTTTCGCGGCGCGCAAGGAGAGGGGATTCAGAGCGCCGCCTAAACGAGCTCCAGAGACGGGCGCGAGCCGCGGCTATCAGCGCGGATCCCACAGCAACAGGGACGCAGAGGGAAAAACGGAGAGATTCCCGCACAGAGGCTCGGCGCCGAGCAGCACTCACCAGCCCGAGAGGCTTGTCTGCTCACCCGCCGGGGCGGGCGGGGGCTGGGAGCTGAGGCTCGGGCCTCGGTCGGATCCCAGGGAGAGGACTGGGGTTGGCTGCGTGAACACAGCCTGAAGGGGCTAGCGCACCACAACTAGCCGGGAGGGTGCACGAGAAAAAGTCTGCAGCTGCCGAAGAGGCAGGAGACTTTTTCTTGCCTCTTTGTTTCGCGGCGTGCAAGGAGAGGGGATTCAGAGCGCCACTTAAACGAACTCCAGAGACGGGCGCGAGCCGCGGCTATCAGCGCGGACCCCAGAGACGGGCATGAGACGCTAAGGCTGCTGCTGCCGCCACCAAACAGCCTGTGGGCGAGCACAGGTCATTCTCCACACCGCCCCTCCCGGGAGCCTGTGCAGCCCGCCACGGCCAGGCTCCCGTAATCCGGGGACAACTTCCCCGGGAGAGCGCACGGCGCGCCTCAGGCTGCTGCAACGTCACGCCGGCTTCTGCCGCCGCAGGCTCGCCCCGCCTCCTCCGTACCGCTCCCTCCCCCCGGCCTGACTGAGCCAGAGCCCCCGAAGCAGCTGCTCCTTTAACCCCGTTCTGTCTGGGCGGGGAACAGATGCCCTCAGGGGACCTACATGCAGAGGCGGGTCCAAATCCAAAGCTGAACCCCGGGAGCTGTACGAACAAAGAAGAGAAAGGGAAATCTCTCCCAGCAGCCTCAGAAGCAGCGGATTAAAGCTCCACAAACAACTTGATGTGCCTGCATCTGTTGAATACCTGAATAGACAACGAATCATCCCAAATTTAGGAGATGGACTTTGGGAGCAGGATATATTAACTTTTCCCCTTTTCCTTTTTTTTGTGAGTGTAGATGTGTATGCTTCTGGGTGAGATTTTGTCTGTATAGCTTTGCTCTCACCGTTAGTCCTAGGGTTAGGTCCGTCCGTTTTTTTTTTTTTTTTTTTGGCTTAAAAATTTTTTTTTTCCCTAATAAATGTTTTCTTAATAATTTTTTCCTTATTTTCTATTTTTAAAAAAATTTTTAATAAGTTTTTTCATATTTTTTATTTTAAAAAATTAAATTTTTTTTCTTAATAAATTTTTTCTAAATAATTTTTTTCTTATTTTTAGTATAAAAAATTAATAAATCTATTTTTAAAAATTAAAAAAAATTTTTTTTCTTAATAAATTTACTCTTAATAATTTTTTTCTTATTTTTTATTATAATTGTTTTATTTTATTTTATTTTATCCTCTTTTTTTCTTTCTTTCCATTTTTTCTCCCTTATATTCTGAGCCGTGTGGATGAAAGGCTCTTGGTGCTCCAGCCAGGCATCAGGGCTGTGCCTCTGAGGTGGGAGAGCCAACTTCAGGACACTGGTCCACAAGAGACCTCCCAGCTCCACGTAATACCAAACGGTGAAAATCTCTCACAGAATTCCATCTCAACATCAAGACCCAGCTTCACTCAACGACCAGCAAGCTACAGTGCTGGACACCCTATGCCGAACAACTAGCAAGAGAGGAACACAGCCCCATCCATTAACAGAGAGGCTGCCTAAAATCATAATAAGGCCACAGACACCCCAAAACACACCACCAGACGTGGACGAACCCACCAGAAAGACAACATCCAGCCTCATCCACCAGAACAGAGGCACTAGTTCCCTCCACCAGGAAACCTACACAACCCACTGAACCAACCTTAGCCACTGGGGACAGATACCAAAAACAACGGGAACTACGAACCTGCAGCCTGTGAAAAGGAGACCCCAAACACAGTAAGATAAGCAAAATGAGAAGACAGAAAAACACACAGCAGATGAAGGAGCAGGGTCAAAACACACCAGACCTAACAAATGAAGAGGAAATAGGTAGTCTACCTGAAAAAGAATTCAGAATAATGATAGTAAGGATGATCCAAAGTCTTGGAAATAGAATAGACAAAATGCAAGAAACATTTAACAAGGACGTAGAAGAACTAAAGAGGAACCAAGAAACGATGACAAGCACAATAAATGAAATTAAAAATACTCTAGATGGGATCAATAGCAGAATAACTGAGGCAGAAGAACGGATAAGTGACCTGGAAGATAAAATGGTGGAAATAACTACTGCAGACCAGAATAAAGAAAAAAGAATGAAAAGAACTGAGGACAGTCTCAGAGACCTCTGGGACAACATTAAACGCACCAACATTCGAATTATAGGGGTCCCAGAAGAAGAAGAGAAAAAGAAAGGGACTGAGAAAATATTTGAAGAGATTATAGTTGAAAACTTCCCTAATATGGGAAAGGAAACAGTTAATCAAGTCCTGGAAGCACAGAGAGTCCCATACAGGATAAATCCAAGGAGAAACACACCAAGGCACATATTAATCAAACTATCAAAAATTAAATATAAAGAAAACATATTAAAAGCAGCAAGGGAAAAACAACAGATAACACACAAGGGCATCCCCATAAGGTTAACAGCTGATCTTTCAGCAGAAACGCTGCAAGCCAGAAGGGAGTGGCAGGATATACTTAAAGTGATGAAGGAGAAAAACCTACAACCAAGATTAATCTACCCAGCAAGGATCTCATTCAGATTTGATGGACAAATTAAAACCTTTACAGACAAGCAAAAGCTGAGAGAGTTCAGCACCACCAAACCAGCTTTACAACAAATGCTAAAGGAACTTCTCTAGGCAAGAAACACAAGAGAAGGAAAACACCTACAATAACAAACCCAAAACATTTAAGAAAATGGGAATAGGAACATACATATCGATAATTACCTTAAATGTAAATGGATTAAATGCTCCCACCAAAAGACACAGACTGGCTGAATGGATACAAAAACAAGACCCATATATATGCTGTCTACAAGAGACCCACTTCAGACCTAGAGACACATACAGACTGAAAGTGAGGGGATGGAAAAAGATATTCCATGCAAATGGAAATCAAAAGAAAGCTGGGGTAGCAATTCTCATATCAGACAAAATAGACTTTAAAATAAAGACAATTACAAGAGACAAAGACGGACACTATATAATGATCAAGGGATCGATCCAAGAGGAAGGTATAACAATTGTAAATATTTATGCACCCAACATAGGAGCACCTCAATACATAAGGCAAATACTAACAGCCATAAAAGGGGAAATCGACAGTAACACAATCATAGTAGGGGACTTTAACACCCCACTTTCACCAATGGACAGATCATCCAAAATGAAAATAAATAAGGAAACACAAGCTTTAAATGATACATTAAACAAGATGGACTTAATTGATATTTATAGGACATTCCACCCAAAAACAACAGAATACACATTTTTCTCAAGTGCTCATGGAACATTCTCCAGGATAGATCATATCTTGGGTCACAAATCAAGCCTTGGTAAATTTAAAAAAATTGAAATCGTATCAAGTATCTTTTCCGACCACAACGCTATGAGACTAGATATCAATTACAGGAAAAGATCTGTAAAAAATACAAACACATGGAGGCTACACAATACACTACTTAATAACGAAGTGATCACTGAAGAAATCAAAGGGGAAATCAAAAAATACCTAGAAACAAATGACAATGGAGACACGACGATCCAAAACCTATGGGATGCAGCAAAAGCAGTTCTAAGAGGGAAGTTTATAGCAATACAAGCCTACATCAAGAAACAGGAAACATCTCGAATAAACAACCTAACCTTGCACCTAAAGCAATTAGAGAAAGAAGAACAAAAAAACCCCAAAGCTAGCAGAAGGAAAGAAATCATAAAGATCAGATCAGAAATAAATGAAAAAGAAATGAAGGAAACAATAGCAAAAATCAATGAAACTAAAAGCTGGTTCTTTGAGAAGATAAACAAAATTGATAAACCATTAGCCAGACTCATCAAGAGAAAAAAGGAGAAGACTCAAATTAATAGAATTAGAAATGAAAAAGGAGAAGTAACCACTGACACTGCAGAAATACAAACGATCATAAGAGATTACTACAAGCAACTCTATGCTAATAAAATGGACAACCTGGAAGAAATGGACAGATTCTTAGAAATGCACAACCTGCCGAGACTGAACCAGGAAGAAATAGAAAATATGAACAGACCAATCACAAGCACTGAAATTGAAACTGTGATTAAAAATCTTCCAACACACAAAAGCCCAGGACCAGATGGCTTCACAGGCGAATTCTATCAAACATTTAGAGAAGAGCTAACACCTATCCTTCTCAAACTCTTCCAAAATATTGCAGAGGGAGGAACACTCCCCAACTCATTCTACGAGGCCACCATCACCCTGATACCAAAACCAGGCAAAGATGTCACAAAGAAAGAAAACTACAGGCCAATATCACTGATGAACATAGATGCAAAAATCCTCAACAAAATACTAGCAAACAGAATCCAACAGCACATTAAAAGGATCATACACCATGATCAAGTGGGGTTTATTCCAGGAATGCAAGGATTCTTCAATATACGCAAATCAATCAACGTGATACATCATATTAACAAATTGAAGGAGAAAAACCATATGATCATCTCAATAGATGCAGAGAAAGCTTTCGACAAAATTCAACACCCATTTATGATAAAAGTCCTGCAGAAAGTAGGCATAGAGGCAACTTTCCTCAACATAATAAAGGCCGTATATGACAAACCCACAGCCAACATTGTCCTCAATGGTGAAAAACTGAAACCATTTCCACTAAGATCAGGAACAAGACAAGGTTGCCCACTCTCACCACTATTATTCAACATAGTTTTGGAAGTGTTAGCCACAGCAATCAGAGACGAAAAAGAAATAAAAGGAATCCAAATCGGAAAAGAAGAAGTAAAGCTGTCACTGTTTGCAGATGACATGATACTATACATAGAGAATCCAAAAGATGCTACCAGAAAACTACTAGAGCTAATCAATGAATTTGGTAAAGTAGCAGGATACAAAATTAATGCACAGAAATCTCTTGCATTCCTGTATACTAATGATGAAAAATCTGAAAGTGAAATTAAGAAAACACTCCCGTTTACCATTGCAACAAAAAGAATAAAATACCTAGGAATAAACCTACCTAAGGAGACAAAAGACCTGTATGCAGAAAATTATAGGACACTGATGAAAGAAATTAAAGATGATACAAATAGATGGAGAGATATACCATGTTCTTGGATTGGAAGAATCAACATTGTGAAAATGACTCTGCTACCCAAAGCAATCTACAGATTCAATGCAATCCCTATCAAACTACCACTGGCATTTTTCACAGAACTAGAACAAAAAATTTCACAATTTGTATGGAAACACAAAAGACCCCGAATAGCCAAAGCAATCTTGAGAACGAAAAATGGAGCTGGAGGAATCAGGCTCCCTGACTTCAGACTATATTACAAAGCTACAGTAATCAAGACAGTTTGGTACTGGCACAAAAACAGAAATATAGATCAATGGAACAGGATAGAAAGCCCAGAGATAAGCCCACGCACATATGGTCACCTTATCTTTGATAAAGGAGGCAAGCATATACAGTGGAGAAAAGACAGCCTCTTCAATAAGTGGTGCTGGGAAAATTGGACAGGTACATGTAAAAGTATGAAATTAGAACACTCCCTAACACCATACACAAAAATAAACTCAAAATGGATTAAAGACCTAAGTGTAAGGCCAGACACTATCAAACTCTTAGAGGAAAACATAGGCAGAACACTCTATGACATAAGTCACAGCAAGATCCTTTTTGACCCAGGTCCTAGAGAAATGGAAATAAAAACACAAATAAACAAATGGGACCTAATGAAACTTAAAAGCTTTTGCACAGCAAAGGAAACCATAAACAAGACCAAAAGACAACCCTCAGAATGGGAGAAAATATTTGCAAATGAAGCAACGGACAAAGGATTAATCTCCAAGATTTACAAGCAGCTCATGCAGCTCAATAACAAAAAAACAAACAACCCAATCCAAAAATGGGCAGAAGACCTAAATAGACATTTCTCCAAAGAAGAGATACAGATTGCCAACAGACACATGAAAGAATGCTCAACATCATTAATCATTAGAGAAATGCAAATCAAAACTACAATGAGGTATCATCTCACACCGGTCAGAATGGCCATCATCAAAAAATCTAGAAACAATAAATGCTGGAGAGGGTGTGGAGAAAAGGGAACACTCTTGCACTGTTGGTGGGAATGTAAATTGATACAGCCACTATGGAGAACAGTATGGAGGTTCCTTAAAAAACTAAAAATAGAACTACCATATGACCCAGCAATCCCACTACTGGGCATATACCCTGAGAAAACCATAATTCAGAAAGAGTCATGTACCAAAATATTCATTGCAGCTCTGTTTACAATAGCCAGGACATGGAAGCAACCTAGGTGTCCATCATCGGATGAATGGATAAAGAAGATGTGGCACATATATACAATGGAATATTACTCAGCCATAAAAAGAAATGAAATGGAGGTGTTTGTAATGAGGTGGATGGAGTTAGAGTCTGTCATACAGAGTGAAGTAAGTCAGAAAGAGAAAAACAAATACAGTATGCTAACACATATATATGGAATCTAAGGGAAAAAGAAAAAAGAAAAAAAAAAAGAGGTCATGAAGAACCTAGTGGCAAGATGGGAATAAAGACACAGACCTACTAGAGAATGGACTTGAGGATATGGGGAGGGGGAGGGGTGAGATGTGACAGGGTGAGAGAGTGTCATGGACATATATACACTACCAAATGTAAAATAGATAACTAGTGGGAAGCAGCCGCATAGCACAGGG
The DNA here is from genome assembly GCF_028564815.1 of Eubalaena glacialis. Classification (NCBI taxonomy): domain Eukaryota; kingdom Metazoa; phylum Chordata; class Mammalia; order Artiodactyla; family Balaenidae; genus Eubalaena; species Eubalaena glacialis. Next base: position 25,140,962 of record NC_083718.1, read on the forward strand.
AGATCAGCTCGGTGCTTTGTGACCACCTAGAGGGGTGGGATAGGGAGGGTGGGAGGGAGGGAGATGCAAGAGGGAAGAGATATGGCAACATATGTATATGTGTAACTGATTCACTTTGTTGTAAAGCAGAAGCTAGCACACCATTGTAAAGCAATTATACTTCAATAAAGATGTTTTAAAAAAAAAAAAAAAAAAAACCACAATGAAACATTATCTTGCACCTGTTAAAATGGTTTTCATCCAAAAGATAAGAAATAAAAAGTGTTGGCAAAGATGTGGTAAAAAGGGAACCCTTGTGTACTATTAGTGAGAATGTAAATTGGTGCAGCTACTATGGAAAACAGTATGGAGAGTCCTCAAAAAATAAAAATAGAACTACCATATGATCCAGCAATTCCACTTCTGGAATTGTATATATACAATAGAGTACTTTTCAGCCACAAAAATAAATCTTGCCATATGTGACAATATGGGTTGGACCTTGAGAGCACTGTGCTAAGTGAAATAAATCAGACAGAGAAAGACAAATACAGTAAGATCTCACACGTGGAATCTAAAACAAAAACAACAATAACAACAAACTGAACTCACAGATATAGAGCAGATTGGTGGTTGCAAGAGACGGGGGTGCAGGGTGGGTTAAAGGAGGAAAGATGGTCAAAAGGTACAAACTTCCAGTTATATAATAAATAAATACTGGGGACGTAATGTACAACGTGTTGCTATTATTACAGTTAATAATACTGTATTGTATATTTGAAAGTTGCTAAGAGAATAGATCTTACAAGTCCTCATCACAAGAAAAAAGAATTTATGACTATATGTGGTGATGGAAGTTAACTAATCTTACTAAGGTGACTATTTCACAATATATACAAATATTGAATCATTACGTTGTACACCTGAAACTAAGATAATGTTACATGTCAATCATATCTCATTAAAAAACCAAAAAACAAAAGAAGAAAACTAAAAACCCAGACAAAGGCAGTACAAAAAAAAAAAAAGAAAAATACAACAAAGACCAGTATCTCTCATGTATACAGATTAAAAATTCCTGAACAAAACAATGGAAATAGAATTAATATATAAAAGTAATTATACACCATGACCAGGGATGTGCATATTCCAATGATTCAATATTTCAAAATCAACCAATTTAATCCACCATATTAACAGGTTAACTAAAGAAAAAAAAAAAAAACACATGTTCATATCAATCAGTGCAGAAAAAAAATTTGACAAAATTCAAACCCATTCATGATAAAACCCTTAGAAACAGAAATAGAGGAGAGCTTTTAAATTGATAAGAGTATCTATAAAAGGCCTACAGCTAATATTACAATTAAAGGTGAAAGACTTAATACTTTCCCCCTAAGATAGGAAAGAAAACCAGGATGTCTGTTCTCAACACTCTTCTTCAACCAAGTGCTGCAAGTTCTAGCCAGTGAAATAAGTAAAAAAAAACCCAAAACATCCAGATCAGAAAGGGCAAAAGAAAATTGTTCCTATTTGCAGATGCATGATGGTCAGCACAGAAAATCCCAAGGAATCTTAAAAACAAACAAACAAACAAAACAAAAAACCAAAAATCCCTCCTAGAACATATAAGTGAGATAGACTTATGTAAATAGGTTTTTCCAAATCCATATCACCTCTGTGAAGTGATAAGGATCACTAAACATCCTAGCTGTGTCTTGTCTCACTGCTTTTTTAGTGCCAAAAAACTCAAATACATTCAGTGCCACTAATAATGTTTTAGTGTTGATATCAAAGCAAAGTAAATGATTCTACTTATCATATTCCTAATCTAACTTAGTTTTAAAAAGATAAAGCTACAGAAATTTGACAAAGAGATGTTTATTAGGAGGACAGCCACTTAAAAAAATAGAACAGCATAAATTATGCTCAAATTTAAAATCTCCATGTGTCTTAATATTGCATTTTAAATAATCCTTTTTGTAAAAGACACTGGGTCAGATCCTTCTTTTCTTCACTTATTTTGGCCTAAAACTACTTTTCTAGAGAGGTCTGACTATTCTAGCTAAAATAGTACCTTCTCTCTCTCTCTCCCCTTACACTTACTGAGATCATGTGATGCCTCTAAACCCTGCAGAAGGCTCCCATTTCACTCACAGAACAAACCAAAGACCTAACAGTCAGTAAGACTCCACTGAGCAGGCAATGAGCCCTCTCCACCTGTTTATTTCTCTACCCTCATGTCCATCCATTCCACCTGCTTGCTCATTCTGCTCTAGCCTTGCTGTCCTTTTATGTTTTATTTGAACTCACGAGGCACATTTTGACAGTAGGGCCTTTGCACTGGCTGATCCGTCTGCTTGTAATATGTGTTTCCCATTTAACTGCATGGCTAGGCCCCTTAACTCCTTCAATATTTTTCTCACATGGATCACCCTATTTAAAATTATAAAACACCTCATCTTACACTTTTGACCCATTCTCCTTATTCTGTTCTATTTTTAAGCACTTATCACCTTCTAACATACTGTATCATTTACAAAGTTACATAGTTATTGTTTAATATCTGTTGTTTGCCCTCCACCCCAGCAAGGACAAAGATTTTTATCATTTTGTTTAGTACTGCATCCCAAGAGCATAAAACAACACCTAGTACATAGTAGCTACTCAATAAATATTTGTTGAATGAATGGAATAAATGAATGAATGGATATAATAGGCATATCAACAATTGTCAAAATTAATTTTAATTAACCTACACTGAGAAATGAACCACTCATATAAATGCTTTGCCAGACAAATATCCCAAATGAATAGGTCCTCCAAAAAGTCACCTTTTTCCACTTAATTCTGGGTTAAGTGCTCCTCCTGTGTACTCTCTATGTACCTATGTTTATTTTTCTTCTGGCCTTTTCACATGTACTGCAAAAAACTATTTGTTTATCTTTTTCCAAGACCAAAACATGAGCTCCTTGAGAGCAGAACCATTCTTATTTGCTTTTCCCTCACTGGCACATAGCTCACATCATGTAACACATAACAGGTACTCAATAAATGTTTCGTGCGTGAATAAAACATTTTAAAATATCTACTAAACAGAATTAGTAATGAATCACAGAAATTTACCTCTTAGTTGTTTCCTTAGTTTTTCAATTTCTTCTTTTAAGTTTTTTATTTCTAAATCTTTACTTGCTGTTAGTGGACCATCAGCAGTTGAATACTGCAGAGCCTGGACAGTCTGTGTTGACTCTTTAAAAAAAAAAAAGAATAAGAGAAAGAATGAAAAATATGCTCATACTCTAAATTTTAAAAACTAAGAGCAATATATTTCTTTCTAGAGAAATCCTTATTTAATTGTACTGATCGAAGCATATACCTACTGACAAAAAGCATGTAAACACATTAAAATTAAACCACAAAACTCCACTGCATGTTGTTAAAATTATATGTAGGAAACAGTCTACCTTCTAATATGTGAGGTTTTCAGTTTTAAATACTGTTGGTACATTCTGCCAGTGAGTCAACTATTCAGCCCCATTCCATCCTAGCATAAAATGCCATCATGTGATAACCCAAAAACGTATGTCAGATGATGTATGAAAAACAGTCTGGTGGATGAAGAGAGGTTTAGAGATGTTAATACAGAATATGTATAAGTGCTGGCCTTCCAAATTTTATATATGAACATTGAGGCCCACCTATTGATGACTTGGCTCATCAACTTAGTTAAAATAGGGATTATTCATTTAACTTGTGGTTCTAATTAGAAGATGCAAGGTACTAAAGAAACATTAAATCTAGTGAAGCTCATTCCCAGATACCATTAAAAGACGTGGAAAAAAAAGAAATGGTCCTAAAACAGTTACTCTGCTAGCTTACAGAGGGACCCCAAATAGTAAATCTCTACCTCACCATAATTTTTTGTTAGTACAAATCATTACTGACTGCTTTAGATTACTAATATTATTTATATATTGCTTTACATAACTTATATTACTTATATATTTATATTATTTATATATATATATTTAAAACTCCAAGGGACTGCGGCCTTCAGAAGATGGAGATTTTCTAATTTATCTTCATCATCTGTACAGAGAACAGTATCATGATATTCATATGCATGGTGGTCAATAAATATTTGTTAATTTGAATTAAAGATGTAAGATATACCATATTGTGCATTCAGTCATGATCTTCTACATCCAATAAGTATTTCTTACACATTTTCTTTTTCTTTGGGTTCAAAACATGTTGAAAACTGGTACTTTCTGTATTTATTATTTTTAAAAGAATATCCTTCTTTTTTTTTAGAGACATCTAAGTTGGGAGTAGAAAATGGGGAGAATAAAAATACCCACTGGACATTAGTAGCTTTTTTCCTTCTACACCCCACACACTGCAGGGTATGGAGGTGGGATAGGTATCCTTGCTCCTCTTTGTCACCTCTGTCCTCCCTATAAATCTCAGGTCTGTTAAAATGCCCATTACTTGGTTTTTTTTTTTTTAAACTTTTTATTTTATATTGGAGTATAGTTCATTAACAACGTTGTGTTAGTTTCAGGTGTACGACAAAGTGATTCAGTTATACATATACATGTATCTATTCTTTTTCAAATTCTTTTCTACAGAATATGAGGCAGAGTTCCCCGTGTAATACAGTTTGGGATGGATATGTACCCACTGCTATATTTAAAATGGATAACCAACAGGGACCTACCGTATAACCCATTACCTGTTTATTACAGTTATCCACTGCCCTTCCTTCCATTACAAGTCTTTTTATTATTATTCTTAGTGACTTTAACAACAAAAGAGACGATCTATCCAACTGGCTTCACAGGCACACAAACCCCCTATGCAGACCCTGTTGAGGCTGTTTACCCAGCAGCTACCCCTCTCTTCCTGCTTGTGCACCAAATTCAGGTATCAGGCTACGGTGTGCTTAGGCAAGGTAGGCTCAGCCAAAAGGAAGACGGCTTCCATCGGCCATGCCGATCTCATTCTACATTGCCAGGACTGGTTAAGAATTAGGTACGTGACGTAGTTAGAATGAATGGTACCTTGAGAGGTCCCATTAAGTGAGACATGTATGAAAGGAAATGAAACTTCCTTTTTTTTTTTTTTTTTTTTTGGTCTTTGGATGTGTGAAGTCATGGAGTCTGGAACTTTGACAGTAATGTGGAATCATGAGGGAAAAGCCAAGAAAATCACAGAGAACCTAACCCTGGTAAGAGCACGGAAACTGTGTACTTCTGATTTCTTAAGTGAGATAAGAAGTCTGTATTATTTAAGAATTCGATTACTTGCCACCTAAAACAACCTAGCTGGTAGACGTCTCTCCAGCACAACCACCAAATCTACTGGTCATGCCCTAGACCTGTGGCTCTGACCTTACTTAGAAATGTGTATGTGTGCAGGGGTGGGGAGGTGGGGAATGGAGGTTGGGGTGGGCTCCTAGGAGATTGCTACGGACTTTTACTGTCTGGGGACCAAGTAAGCTCAGTATCTTACAGAATGTGAAACAGTCTCTCACATCAAAGAATTACCCTGTCCCAAATGCTTGCAGTTAACCTACTGAGAAATGCTACTGTACATGCTGTCATTATTAATAACTATGTAGCCTCCAACATCTTGATTTCAAGTAAATACTCTCTATCTCTTATATTTACAGTTTAACTTACTCTAGGGACCACTTCAGTAATTTTTCATTCCCACCAAGAGCGCCAATCCACCGTTCCTAACACTATTTCCTTTTCTCTTTTCTTCCTTATTTATCCAGGTTAGATTCCTTGGTCCATCACTACTACTGCTTTGCATACACACCTTGGATTTCTTTGCTCTTCTCTCCTCCACTGTACTTAGCCTAGAAGGCCCCAGTCTTACCTAAATCCTACTCTCCTTCTACTCTGTGCTTTCACCTTAATAGCTGAAAGTGACGGAAGAAAGTCCAACTATTCAAAATCCATGTCTAAATAGTTTGGCGATGCCTGATGCCAACTAAAAATTGGCACTTGCCATCTGCCTCTAGCAGCCGCTGACCTTCAACACCCCCTGAAAGGAGATCAGGGTGGAGATCAAGAATGAGGCACTCTGTGCTCTGGGAAAAACTGGCAGAGCAGGTCTTCAGATAATTTTCAGGACAAAATTTTATGAGCCCAATTCTTGCATCTTCTCACATCTAGAAAAGCACTAAAATCATTAACCATCGCATCTGCTCCTTGTGACTAGCAGCAAGCCTCTGCCAAAATGTGTGCTTCACTGCACGTAGCCCCCTTCACTAAAATCATATATAATACCTTCCCCCCTACCTCTTCGGAGCAGATTCTCAGAGCTATCTGAAATGCTGTCTCCTGGGCTATAGTCCTCATTTTACCCCAAGTAAAACTTGACTCACAACTCACACATTGTGCATTTTTTTTCAATCAACACTGGCAAGCCTAAAATATTTCCCTAGTCCATTCACTCTTCTCTCTTCTCTAAACTTACCATTTCACATCTTCTCTTTTTCTTGTCAGAAATCTAATAGAAAAAAAAAAAAAATCCCCAAAAACTAATACATTCTCTACTTTCCTTATTCTCAGCTGATGACCCTGCTTTGTATTTGATTTATCATCTGTTTCCTCAAAGTGGAATGTGAGCATTGAGAGGGCAGGTATTGTTTTCTTTTTCTGTTCATTATTATATCCCCAGTCATGTGCACAACAATTCCTGCCTAACTGGCGCTCAACAAGTAGCTAACAAATAGATGAATCAGCTTAAATGTTAACCTATGCCATTGTATGAAATGAAACAGGTGTTAGTACCAAAAGGCAACGATCTAATATTTTCTGGGTTTGTTTTGGGCAAATGACCCCAACTGTATGCAATGACACTCTCTAAGAACAGATTAAAGAATTTAAAACATCAAAAAAACATGGGACATAGGAACTTCTCATTCAGAATAGGATGGAGTAAGACGTAACAGGTCATTGCTCTATCACCCCTGTTGCAAAAAGTAAAAATACACTATATAATTTGAAAAAAACTTATTTTTACAAACATCATGTATCTGGGAAAGCAAAGAGAACTAAGTAAAATAAACCAGAGAGGGATGAGCCATTCTGAGGTGAAAAGGCCATAACAGCTGCCTCTTACCTCAGAATCTTATCCAATTCTGTGAGCACATGAATTGAGGGATAGTACGCTGGAAAAAAAATGACAAATTCTGGAGAATGGGTGGGCTGGTGCAACAATTGGGAAACTTCAGGATCCCTAAATATGCGGTGGTATTTTCCTCATGGTATATTTGCTGTATCTGGAGACTGCATGGGAAGTTAAGGAGCTTCTAAAAGTCAGACCAAAATCTCCTACAGTATTGGAGTATTTCAGAGACAAAGTCTTGCTTGAGGAAAAGAGCCTATTTCAAACACATGGCCCATCTAAACATTTGCCAAATTTGAAAGTGGCATGGGGTAAGAGTCTGAAGGTCAGAATAAATCTCTCACAGTTGATAGAGTAAGTCCAAACTAGGTTCCAGCTAGTTTTCCTTCATGACATTTGAAACCAGAAGTAGGTTGAATCTAATTAAAACTGCAACCCAGCCTTGTCCTAGTTCAATTCCTGATTGGACAAAAAAAAAGGGAAAACCCTCTGTGGAGTGAAAATAACATAATAACATCATTCTCTATGTTATTTTTATTCATGATATTTGTCATACAACAAAAATTGAGACATTTAGAAAAGCAGGAAGGTGTGATCAATAATCAGAAGAAAAAACAGAAATAGAGACACATGCAGATGGTTCAGGTGTTACAATTAGCCGACAAGACTTTAATATAAATATTATCAATATGTTAAAGAAAACATAGGGGAAAAAAGACAAAACAGTGGGAAATTTCAATGCAGAACTGAAAACTATAAGAATGAATCAAATGATTATTCCTGAACTAAAAGAGACAATATTTGAAATTAAGACTCATTGAATGGGCTTAACATCAGAACAGATGCAGCAGACAACAAGACAAATGAACCTGAAGGCAAGTGAGTACAGAATATCCAAATTAAGCACAAAAAAACCTAAGAATGGAAGAAACAGGACTGAACATACAATGAATGTGGGACACAGTCTAAGACATATGTAATTGGAGTCCCAGAAGAAGAAGAGATAGTGAATGGGGCAAAAGAAATATCTACAGAGATTATGCTTAGAACTTTCCAAAATTGATTAAAGATATCAATCAAGATTTCAGAAGCTCAGTAAATCCCCAACAGGATTTTACATTAATACAAAGAAAACTACACCCAGGTAGATCATAGCCAAACTGTTTGAAAGTGAAGTTAAGGAGAAATATTTAAAAGCAACCAGAGGGGAGGAAGAAAAGATACATTCAAGGACCAAGATTAATAGCTGGCTGGTTTCTCAAATATAATGGAAGTCAGAAAACAATGAAATAATATCTATAGAGCATTGAAAGAAAAAACTGCCAAGCTAGAATTCTAACCCAGCAAATATTCTTCAAAAATGAAGGCAAAATAAAGACATCTCAGGCAAACAAAAATGGAGAGATTTAGTTATAACACACACAATCATAAGAAACACTAAAGGAAGTTTTGCAGACTAAAGAAAAATGATTCTGGATGGATACATCGATCACTAGAAAGAAATAAAGAGCACAAAAAGAGTAAATATGTGGGTAAATAGATATTTTAAAAATTAATGAGTAATAAATATTTAAAGCAAGAATAAAATAAATGTATTGAAAGGTTTACAACACAGATAGAGGTAAACTATAAAACAACAACAACCTAAAGGGCTGTTATAAGGGTCTTATATTGTTTGTGAAGTGGAAAAATAAAAATTATTTAAAAGACATGTGAAGACCTAATGGGAAAAAAGGGCAAGAACCTACACAAGACTGAATATCCAAATGAACAGTAAATATTACTTATTAGAGAAATATAAATTTAAAATCATAGCAAAACTCCACGATACAGATACCAGAATGGCTAAAATTTAAAAAGCTGACAATATCAAGTTCTGATGGGAATATATAGCAAGTGAAACCCATATATTATTAGTGAAACTATTGATGCAATCACTTTTGAAAACTCTTTGGCAGTATTTTCTAAAGCTGAAAATACGCTATCCCATGACCCATAAATCCTACTCCTAGGTAGATATCCAAGAGAAATAAGTAGATATGACCATCAAGAGAAATATATAACAATATTCACAGAAGCTATGTTTATAATAGTCTATATCTGGAAATAAATGTTCAACAACAACAGCTTAGATGATACGGTCTGAATACCTGTGTCCCCCACCAAATTCATATGTTGAAATTCTAACCCCAAAGATGATGTTATTAGGAGGTGAGGTCTTGGGAGATGTTTAGTTACAGTTATAAGGGCGAAGCCCTCGTGAATGGGATTAATGCCTTATAAAAGAGAACCCACAGGGATCCCTAGCCCCTTCCACCAGTTGAGGACACAGCAAGAAGGCGCTGGCTATGAATCCTCACTTGACCATGTTGGCACTTTGATCTTGGACTTCCAGCCTCCAGAACTGGGAGAAATAAATTTCTGTTGTTTACAAGCCACCCAATCTGTTGTATTTTTTTAAATAAAAGTCAGAACAAACTCAGACATTGGATAAATTTTTTTAGTATTTGTATACAATGTAACACTAAACAGCAGTTAAAAAAAAAGGAAATATTGATATTTACACATGGAAAACCATGTTATTAAAAAAACAGATACAAATGAGAACATACTGTATGAAACCATTTATATGAAGTTCAAAGGTAAAATTAATTAATGCTGAAAAAATTTAGGATAGTGTTTACTTCAGAGTTGTAAGCTACAAACTGGGAAGGAGCATGATGGAACCTTATCCTATGCTAGAAATGTTCTATATACTGATTGGGGTGCAGGTTACATAAAAGTACACTAATATAAACATTTACGGGGCTTACAATTTAAAGTAGAGTACTTGCACACTTTACCGTATGCATATCACCATTTAAAAATCAAAACTGAGTGACATCAGTATCATGCCCCTATGGGTCATTCCTTTTTCCTCTCCCTTAGATTTACAACTAATTGGACAACCATAACTGAACAAAATTGCTTCTGCACAGCACACCAGGACACCAGATACATCCATATGTGTATCCAAAAGTGGGTAGACTGGACCTCAGAGGAGGCTGCAGATCCAAGGTAACGGCAACAGTGACCTCTCTAGCAGAGGAGGTAGAAAGTGAAAGCGATGAGTGAAAGTGCTGGGCTGTGAAGGCTGTGAGGGCTGCAGCTGGAGGGACCCTGTTGCTTTTCAGCAATACCTGGATTTCTGAGGGGGGGTGGGGCAAGGGTAGGAAGGAAAGAAGGCAGACAAAGAGAAATGAAGGAATGCATTTCCTGCTGTCTGTCCACAGATTTCTGGACTCCTCCACTAAAAAGCCCCAGGTACTAAGCATACACCTCCTAGACTCTGCCAACCGCTTTTACCATGCACACACTCCAAACTTTAGTGGAGGGTCATCGCTGGTAAGAGAAACCCAAAATTTGTGCTATAGCGCCACCTTCTGGAAAACAAAAGAAAGGCTTCTGATTGCCAAGCTGCTGAACTTAGAATCAAAGTAAAGCCTTACCTAAATAAGAAAGGTGTTTGCTACTTCGAATGTGATGGCAGAGGCACAGTTCATGAAACACTATGAAAAATCATGGTAACACAGTATCCAAAAAAAATGACAATTCTCTAGGCAACCAACTCAAAGACACAGAATACTGCAATCTAACTGATAAAGAATTCAAGATAGTTGTTATGAAGAAATTCAACAAGCTACAAGAAAACTCAGAAAGGCAACTCAATGAACTCAGGAATAAAATTAATGAACAGAAAGAGCACTTTACCAAAGAGATTGAAATTATAAAAAAAAAAAAAAACAAAAATTCTGAAGCTGAAAAATTCAATAAGTGATATGAATAGTGCATTAGAAAGCACTGGAAATAGAACAGATCAGATGGAAGAAAGAACAAGCCATATGGAGGAAAGGAATTTAGAAATGATTCAGGTGGAAGAGGAGAGAGAACTATGTTTTCTTTTTTTTTTTTTAAGTGAAGAAACCCTACAAGAGCTATCAGACTCCATTTAAAAAGCCAAAATAAGAATAATGGGTATACCAGAAGGAGAAGAGAGGGAGAAAGGGGCAGAGAGTTTATTTAATGAAATAATAGCTGAGAACTTCCCAAGCCTGGGGAAAAAACCGGACATACAAATCTATGAAGCTAATAGAACACCTTGCTATTTCAAAGCAAAAAAAACCTTTTCCAGCACACATTATAATGAAACTGTCAAAAGTACAGCGGAAACTAACACAACATTGTAAAGCAACTATACTCCAATTAAAAAAAAAAGTCAATGCTAAAGAAAGAATTTTAAAGGCAACCAGGGAAGAAAAGAAAGTATCCTACAAAGGGATCCCCATTAGGCGATAAGCAGATTTCTCAGCAGAAACTCTATAGGCCAGGAGAGAGCGGAATAACATACTCAAAGTATTGAAAGATAAAAGTTGCCAGCCAAGAATACTCTATCTGGCAAAGTTATTCTTCAGATATGAAGGAGAAATAAAGGTTTTTCCAGATAAATAAAAGCTGAGGGAGTTCACCACCACTAGACCTGTCTTACAAGAAATGCTGAAAGGAGCTCTTCAAGCTGAAACAAAAAGCTGAAAGTACACAAAACTCTGATTAAGGTGATAAATAGACAGTCAGAGTTAGAAAATTTTAACTATTTTACAATAGTGTGTTAAACAATTATAGCATAAATGTTAAAGAAAAAGCATTAAAAATTACTGTACTACAATTTGGTAGCAAATTCACAGCATAAAAAGTGATCATCTGTGACATCAAAAATCTAAAAGGAGATGTAAAAGGATGAAACCTTTATAGGTGAATGAAGATAAGTTGCTATAGGCAGAAAAAGGACTATTTTATCAATTAGATATTTTATGTAAACCTCATGGTAAAGACAAAGCAAAATTCTAAAGGAGAGACATGAGACATAAAAAAGGGGACAATGAGCAAATCACCATGGAAAATCATCAACTTACAAAGGTAGACAACAAAAAGAAGGAAAAAAAAAAATAAAACCAATGGAGATACAAAATAACCAGAAGGCAAAAGACCAATGGCAACAGTAAGTCCTTACATACCAATAACCACCCTAAATGTAAATGGATTGAATTCACCAATCAAAAGGCACAGAGTGGATGAAAAAAAAAAAAATCAAGTTCCAACTATATGCTGCCTACAGGAGACTCATTTCAGCTCTAAAGACAAGTAAGCTCAAAGTGAAGGGATGGAAGATGATATTCCAAGCAGAAACCAAAACAAAGTGGGGGTGGCTATACTTATATCAGACAAAATATACTCAAGCCAAAAACAGTAACAAGAGACAAAGAATGTCATTATATATAATGATAAAGGGGTCAATAAATCAAGAAGATATAACAATTGTTAATATATATGCTCCAAACACCCGAGCACCGAAATATATTAAGCAAATACTAAGAAACACTAAGAGAGAAATAGACAACAACAGAATAATAGTAGGGGACATCAATATGCAACTAACAGCAATGGATAAATTGTACAGCCAGAAAATCAATAAGGAAGTGTTGGAATTGAACCATCTTTAGAACAAATAGATTTAACAGACATATACAGAACATTCCTTCCAGCAGCAGCAGAATACACATTCTGCTCAAGTGCACACAGAACATTCCCCAGGATAGATCATATGACAGGACACAAAACATATCTTTACAAACATAATATTGAAATCATACCAACTATCTTTTCTGGCCACAATGGTATGAAAGTAGAAATCAGTAAAGAGAGGAAAGTGAGAAGATCTACAAATATGTGGAAGCTAAACAACATACTTCTGAACAACCAATGGGTGAAAGAAGAAATCAAAAGAGAAAAAATTATCTCAAATTAAAATGGAAATATGACATATCAAATTTGTGGGATGCAGCAAAAGCAGTTCTGAGAGGGAAGTTTACAGCAATAAATGCATATATTAAGAAATTAGAAATATCTCAAATAACCTAACCTTACACTTCAAGGAATAAAAAAAGAAGAACAAATTAAGCCCAAAGTTAGCAGAAGGAAGGAAATAACAAAGTTCAGGGCAGAAATGAATGAAATAGAGACAAGAAAAACTACAGAAAGGATCAACAAAACTAAGCTGTTCTTTTGAAAAGACAAACAAAAGTGACAAAATATCTAGACTAAGAAACAAAGAGAGAAGACTCAAATAAATAAAATTAGAAATGAAAGGGGAGACATTACAAGTGATGCTGTAGAAATATAGATGCTCATAAGAGACTACTATGGACAACTGTATGCCAAGAAATTACATAACCTAGAAGAAACTAACACATTTTGAGAAACACAACCTATCAAGATTGAATCAGGAGGAATTAGAAAATCTGAACAGACCAATAATGAGTAAAGAGATTGAGTCAATAATCAGAAACCTCCCAACAAAGAAAACCCCAGGACCAGATGGCTTCACTGGTGAATTCTACCAATCATTTAAAGAATAATTAACACCAATCCTCCTCAAACCTTTCCAAAATATTGAGGAGAAGAGAACACTTCTAAACTCATTCTATGAGGCCACCATTACCTTGATACCAAAACCAGATAAGGAGACCACAAGAAAATTACAGTTGACCCTTGAACGACACGTTTTTGAACTGCACAGGTCCATTTATACACGAATTTTTTTCAGTAAATGTGTATTACAATACTACATGATCCCCAGTGGTTGAGTCTGCAGATGCAAAACCATGGTTTCAGAGGAATGACTGTAAAGTTATATGCAGATTTTTGACTGCACGAGGCTTGTGCCTCCAACCCCTGTGTTGTTCAAGGGTCAGCATTAACCAATATCCCTGATGAATATAGATGTAAAAATTTTCAGCAAAATATTAGCAAACCAAATTAAAGAACACATTTAAAGGATTATACAGGGCTTCCCTGGTGGCGCAGTGGTTAAGAATCCACCTGCCAATGCAGGGGACACGGGTTCGAGCCCTGGTCCGGGAAGATCTCACATGCCACGGAACAACTAAGCCTGTGCGCCACAACTACTGAGCCTGCGCTCTAGAGCCCGCAAGCCACCACTACTGAGCCCACTTGCCACAGCTACTGAAGCCCACACGCCTAGAGCCCGTGCTCCGCAACAAGAGAAGCCACTGCAATGAGAAGCCCACACACCGCAACGAAGAGTAGCCCCCGCTTGCCGCAACTAGAGAAAGCCCGCGTGCAGCAACGAAGAACCAATGCAGCCAAAATAATTAATTAATTAATTAATTTTAAAAATAAGAGTTACAAGTTCCGTGATTATAGATACATTCCTTCATTCACTAAAGGAATGTATACATTGTATATAACGTATAAACATTATTGCAACCATTGTATATAACATTTTTTGGAGAAAATAAAGCAGGAAAGGGGGAAGGGGTGGGGGGTGGGACGAGGTAAGGCAGGGAAATCAGTTAGGAAGCTATTGCAATAATACAGGTGAGAATTGAGAAAATATGGCAGGGAATCATATAAAGTGCAGTAGGATAAGAAGGGTTCCATTTTTCTTAGTAGTTCTATTTTCCTCTCCCAGAGGTATTTATTCCCACACTTTTATATACATACATATATACCTGTGGGAAACAAATGTTATTTTGCTGTTTACTGTTAATTGTGTAAGTTTACATAAATGGCATTATACTGTATTCTGTATAAATTTCTACAACTTGCTTTTTTCCATTTAATAAAAAATTTCTTTTCAAGATAAAACAACCACTTATAATAAAATAGTATCTACACTGTGAGTCCAATACAAAAAGGGAAAATATTATCTTTAAAATACATTTACCTTGAAGCTTTCTACTAAGTTCAAGTTTTTCCTGTTCAAGGCGTTTAATTCTTCTTTCATAAGCTTCGGTTGCTAAGTTGTTATCTAGAGTCCTCTGAACATTAACATCGAGATCCAGTGGAGCGGGACCAGCTGTAACTCTTAAACAGCTCCGATCAGACAGAACACTGAAAAAAAGGGGAAAAAACGTGGGTTTACACTGAAACAATAAGTTTGAAGAGAGAAAGATAACCTTTTGAAATTGTTCATTTAAAACATCATTTGAACATCTAGTTATAGCTAGCCATCTGGAGTGATTACAAAACATAATTTTTTGCAAAATCACCAAAAACAACCTTTTAGAAGCATTTTTGAAAATGAAAACTTAAATAGCCCAAATTGTCTTGAATTTATTTTAATAACCACAAATTATAAAATGAAGTCTGCTGAAGGGTTATTGGTAGCTTAAAACAATGCGACCACCTAAGTGAAACAGTAGTCAAAAGCACCAACCATGGTCCACTTTGGAATTCAAAAGTGAAATGCCTTCATAAGCTGCAAGGATATACTGTTCAACACAAAGAATATAGCCAATATCTTATAATAACGCTAAATGGAGTATAACCTTTAAAAATTGTGAATCACTATATTGTACACCTGTAACTTACATTATATTGTACATAAACTATACACGTCAATTAAAAAAACTTTTAAGTGAAATGCTTTCTTTAATTCAATACAATTTAATTAAAAACATTTGAAGTGCTGGACATTCAGCAGTGAGCAAAATGCACAACACTTGCCCATGGAGCAGGTTTTATATTCCAGTGACAGAGACAAAAATAAACAAACAAGTAAAATATTCAATACATTAGACAGTGTTATATGCTAAGGAGAAAACATAAAGCAGGAAAGGGGGAAATGAAGTACTAAAGCGGAGTAAATAAAAAATGTAGATAAAGTGGTCAGGAAAGTCATCACTCAGAAAGTAACTGTGAATAAGTCCAGAAGGAATAAGGGGACCTGCCAAGGAAATAGGAGAGGAAAGAGCATTCCCGGCAGATGAAATACAAGTACGAAAGCCCTATCAACTATAATTCAATAAAATAAATTTAAAAAACAAATAAAAAAGAAGTGCAAAAGCCCTGAGACAAAAGTATGTCTGGCATGTTCACAGGCCAGAAAGGAGACCTGTGTGGCTGTGAAGTGAGCAAGGGGAAGAGTAGTAGGAAATAGAATCAGAAAGATAAAGTCAGCCAGTCTTGTAGGGCCCTATAAGAACTTCGGAGTTAAGATATGAAGCCACTGGAGCTGGGGGCAGTGAGAACTGGTCCTGAACAGGGGAGTGACATACTCTTGACTTATCTTTTAGCAGATCACTCAGATAGGTTCAGAGAAATAAAAGAAATGATGTTACGAACATCTGAAATAGGTGATTAAGAGAGATTTTAAGTAGAAGTGAGGAGAGAGGCCTCAGCTGAAAATACACATTTAGGAGTCATCAGCAAATAATACCAGAGCACCAGAGTATAAACAAAAAAAGATCCAAAGATGAAGCAATAGGACACAGGGAGGTTAGGAGGAATGTGGAGAATGAGAAGGGGTGGCCAAAAAGGTAAGGAGAAACGAGGCAAGTGCTCTGGAAGCTAAAAGGAGAAAGTGTTTTAATGGGAAGGAGCCAGGACAAATGAGATGAGACTAGGCAAATAAGTCAAACTAGGACCGAGAAATGATTGCTAAATTTAGCAACATGGAGGTCAGTGGTGACATGGATAAAAGCAGTTTGCATGAAGTGATGGGAGCACAAACCTGACTGGAGTGGTGCCAAGAAAGAAGAGTATGAGAAAAATGGACAAAGTACAGACAAGAATTTGAAGTAACTCTCCTACAATGAAGAGCAGAAAAATGGTTGGTAGCAGGTAAAGAAAGTTAGATTAACAGTTTTTATATTTTGCTTTAAGATGGGAGAAAAAACTGCATGTTTGTGAGCCAATGGAAATCATCTGTTATGCAAATGACACAGAAAGGGAAAAATTTATGATGTAACAGCAATGCACTAGAGTAGGTAAGAGGGGACAGAAGGGATGCGCCTTAGCTAGGGAGATCACACCGTCATCCATAAAAAGAAGACTATATGGGTCCAGCGGTATGAAGGTGGTAAATGTGGTGATGGGAACTTGGGGAAGTTGTCTGCTGATCGCTTCAACCTCTCTGTGAAAGAGGAAGCGAGATCATCAGGTGAGACTAAGTATGACAGGGGTTTTATTGGAAAAGTATAAAGTATGAAATAGTTACCTAGGAGAGTGGAAGAGTGAATACACTAGGGTAACACAGTATATTTGCCAGGCAGCAGTAAGTGGCACCTGAGGTTGGTAATCATGAACTCAAAGTGAGACCAGTAAGAATGGACGGATATTTTTCTCTAGACACTTTGAACTGCACAGGTATAGGCAGAAAATGGAACTGTAATAATGAATGTTAACTAGCAAAACCAGTGTTACAGAATGACAGACAGTCAAGGAATTGAGGGGGCACCCAAGGAGTGACTATAGTCATTCTCAATGATATTTAAGGAAAGGTAAGGAGGAAAGAGAAGATATGAGTGGAATGAGGGTCAGTGAAAAGAATGTTAAGATCAATGGGTTGAAAGTTCTGATGCTTGACACCTAGAAAATATTTATTCAATAGCATGGGACTCTTCTAATTCCTGCCCCATTGCTAAAAGTTAGATTCTGAGCTCTCTATTTGTCCTCCAAAATGAGTTAAGATTCTTATATGTTCTATTCACTTTGTAATGTCTAACTTTTTCCCGCAGTAGCTTCACCCTTTTTCTAAAAAAATTTTTACAAGGCTCTCTTATGCATTATACTTTTTAAAACCTCAATTCATTTTATTTTTTTTTTAAACATCTTTATTGAAGTATAATTGCTTTACAATGGTGTGCTAGCTTCTGCTTTACAACAAAGTGAATCAGTTACACATATACATATGTTGCCATATCTCTTCCCTCTTGCATCTCCCTCCCTCCCACCCTCCCTATCCCACCCCTCTAGGTGGTCACAAAGCACTGAGCTGATCTCCCTGTGCTATGCGGCTGCTTCCCACTAGTTATCTATTTTACATTTGGTAGTGTATATATGTCCATGACACTCTCTCACCCTGTCACATCTCACCCCTCCCCCTCCCCATATCCTCAAGTCCATTCTCTAGTAGGTCTGTGTCTTTATTCCCATCTTGCCACTAGGTTCTTCATGACCTCTTTTTTTTTTTTTTTTTCCCTTAGATTCCATATATATGTGTTAGCATACTGTATTTGTTTTTCTCTTTCTGACTTACTTCACTCTGTATGACAGACTCTAACTCCATCCACCTCATTACAAACACCTCCATTTCATTTCTTTTTATGGCTGAGTAATATTCCATTGTATATATGTGCCACATCTTCTTTATCCATTCATCCGATGTTGGACACCTAGGTTGCTTCCATGTCCTGGCTATTGTAAACAGAGCTGCAATGAATATTTTGGTACATGACTCTTTCTGAATTATGGTTTTCTCAGGGTATATGCCCAGTAGTGGGATTGCTGGGTCATATGGTAGTTCTATTTTTAGTTTTTTAAGGAACCTCCATACTGTTCTCCATAGTGGCTGTATCAATTTACATTCCCACCAACAGTGCAAGAGTGTTCCCTTTTCTCCACACCCTCTCCAGCATTTATTGTTTCTAGATTTTTTGATGATGGCCATTCTGACCGGTGTGAGATGATACCTCATTGTAGTTTTGATTTGCATTTCTCTAATGATTAATGATGTTGAGCATTCTTTCATGTGTCTGTTGGCAATCTGTATCTCTTCTTTGGAGAAATGTCTATTTAGGTCTTCTGCCCATTTTTGGATTGGGTTGTTTGTTTTTTTGTTATTGAGCTGCATGAGCTGCTTGTAAATCTTGGAGATTAATCCTTTGTCCGTTGCTTCATTTGCAAATATTTTCTCCCATTCTGAGGGTTGTCTTTTGGTCTTGTTTATGGTTTCCTTTGCTGTGCAAAAGCTTTTAAGTTTCATTAGGTGGAGAGATATACCATGTTCTTGGATTGGAAGAATCAACATTGTGAAAATGACTCTGCTACCCAAAGCAATCTACAGATTCAATGCAATCCCTATCAAACTACCACTGGCATTTTTCACAGAACTAGAACAAAAAATTTCACAATTTGTATGGAAACACAAAAGACCCCGAATAGCCAAAGCAATCTTGAGAACGAAAAATGGAGCTGGACGAATCAGGCTCCCTGACTTCAGACTATATTACAAAGCTACAGTAATCAAGACAGTTTGGTACTGGCACAAAAACAGAAATATAGATCAATGGAACAGGATAGAAAGCCCAGAGATAAGCCCACGCACATATGGTCACCTTATCTTTGATAAAGGAGGCAAGCATATACAGTGGAGAAAAGACAGCCTCTTCAATAAGTGGTGCTGGGAAAATTGGACAGGTACATGTAAAAGTATGAAATTAGAACACTCCCTAACACCATACACAAAAATAAACTCAAAATGGATTAAAGACCTAAGTGTAAGGCCAGACACTATCAAACTCTTAGAGGAAAACATAGGCAGAACACTGTATGACATAAGTCACAGCAAGATCCTTTTTGACCCAGGTCCTAGAGAAATGGAAATAAAAACACAAATAAACAAATGGGACCTAATGAAACTCAATTCATTTTTAATTTGATTTAAATCATCCAAATCATGTTAACTTTTCAAACTTACCAGCTACTAGTATATGTAAAACCAACAAATGGCAGATGGTGACCAGAAAATGCAGTATGTGTTGGTGGGGGCATCGTTTCCTAAAGGAGGAAAAAACATCTGGTAAGAAATGAATAACTATAAACTGCAGACTGGGCTATAAATATTACCTGTCAATAGTAAATAGGTGACTGATCAATTTAGAAACACTGCTAAGTTTGGTACAGACATTTAGGGATAAAAAATTTAGACCATAAATATTGCTATTGTAAAATTCTAATAAAATGAAAAGAAAGATTTAAAGTCTGACGGATATTGAGAGTACAATCATTATTCACGTATTCCATATCTGCAAATTTGCCTAGTCGCTAAAATTTATTTGTAGCCCAAAATTAATATTCACAAATACTTTTGTAGTCATTTGCAGACACTTGCAGAGCAAAGAAAAATTTGTGTTGCCCTACGCACATGTTCCCAGCTGGAGTTGAACAAGGAGACATCTGCCTTCTTGTTTCAGCTCTCATACTGTAAACAAGTGGTCTTTTTCAATGTCTACCTGTGCCACATTTTTCTCATTTTTGTGGTTTTTACAGGTGATTTTGCTATCTAAAATGGCCTCCAAGAGTAGTGCTGAGATGCCATCTATTGTGCCCCAACAAGAAGGCTGTAATGTGCCTTACAAAAAAAATGTGTGTGTTAGACACGTTTCATTCCAGCATGAGTCACAGTGCTGTTGGCCATGAGTTTGACATCAATGAATTGACAATATATGTTAAATAAGGTGTCTTTAAATAGAAACACACATCAAACAAGGTACTGTTTGGCTGATGTACTGTACTGATTGGTTGATGAGAACATTGTGACCAGAGGCTCACAGGAACCTGACTGTGTATTTCCCCTAGGAGCAATGGTTCAGGATTCACTAATACAGTATTTGCAGCACCTTTACTGAACATAACTACAGCAAATAGTCAGAATCAACTTTACTGTGTATTTAATTTGGAATGACTCACAATTCCTGTTAACAGTAAATGTAATTCTTGTAATAAAAAAACTGATGAGGAAACTCCATTTAATTCTTTCTTGTGAGGTTCAGTAAGGAAAGTATAAGAGAAGTTCTTATCTGTCTTGAATATGGTACTTACTGAACAGTGAAAAGTAAATTCTTAGTGCAGAATTAAACCCATAAGAAATAAAATAACTGAATAAAAATGAAAGTTCAAAATAAGAAGGCTAAGGACCTACTGTATAGCAGAGGGAACACTTCTCAATACTCTGTAATGACCTATATGGGAAAAGAATCTAAAAAAGAGTGGATATATGTATTTGTATAACTGATTCACTTTGCTATATAGCAGAAACTAACACAACCTTGTAAATCAACTGTACTCCAATAAAAATTTTTAAAAAATTCAGAAGGCTAAAAAGACAAAAAACAAAAAAAATTGTTATTTCCCTCAATTTTAATTTAATATAACCTAATGGTTTAGAGCAGAGGTTGACAAACTATGCTGGCCTGCTTTGGTAAAAATGGAAGACTATTTGGCTAATCCACTGGTCAGCCACCTGCCGCAAACAGAGCTATAACTTTAGGCTAATAAGGTTATAGATGTTCTCTCCCCATTCATTTCCTACCAAGTTTGCTATTTTTAGTGGCAACACCACTGGGCATAGGTATTTAGCTTTACAATCAAGTCAGCTCCCTCTGTCAGCAAAGCTGCTGGTTTTTACAAGCAGCTTCATGCCAGCAGTTCTACTGTCCCAATTAAGCTGAGGGAAAAGTTGGGAGGACTGTTTTTAACCAAAGTTCAACAGTATTTCATGAATAAATGCTTCTCAATTTATTTACCTTGGGTTGATTTATTAAGCCCTGAAATGGTTGTTTTTGACAATTTTGCCCAGTTTCATGGTGGTTTTTAAGGAGAGATTTGCCAATGTCTTCACTCTGCCATCATGAAGTCCACTTTTTAAAGCATCTAATTTGTCCTCTTCTTAAGAAACCTAATGGCATAACTAATCTAAGAAGTAAATCTTTGAACTTTAATTTAGCTCCTAGTCATGAATAACTATGTTCACCTCAGTAAACTCTCCTAATTTCTTGATTTAGAGAGAGTAAATACTGGAAGCCACGATAACTGTTTGATAATTGGTAAGGTGGTCTATAAAATTACTTTGATAACCAGATTTACAAAAAAAAGAAAAAAAAAAGCAGAAGGACAGAACTTCTTTACAATGTCATACTCACGGAATTCTTTAAACAATCATCATCCACATCAAAATTTGATGTATCTGTTGGGCTACTAACTTCTGGAATGTAAGGTGCTTCACAGTTTCGAATATTATCCCAATCAATTCCACTGAAAAATGGGTGTTTCTTAAAGTCTTCTATTCCATTTTGACCAAGTCGATGTTCTCTGCTACAAATGAGCCTTCGAATAAGATCCTTAGCATTTTCAGAGACATCAGCCACTTGAGCTGCAAACTGAAACCTCTCCTAAACAGAGAATAACAGAAACAAAATATAAATCACTATTCAATTTACTAAGTAGGTTGATGTTAGCATTTACTTTTTTAAAAATATATTTTCTTTTAAAAATATCTAATAAATATATATGGTACATTGTCCTACAGCAGAAACTAACACAACACTGTAAAGCAAGCATACTCCAATAAAAATTTTTTTTAAATAATAAGAATATATGGTACAAAGTACTGATACTAAAAGAGATGCAGGAATAAATTAAAAAGGATAATTTTCCTAAAAGAACTTTTCATTTCATATGTGACTTAGTCATAGATGCACTACAGAAAGAATAAGTTAAATGCTTAAACACCTTAAATGCTGTCAAAATGAATTCATTAAATGTAGTAGAATGTGACTCAATATTTCAATAGTGTATATGATTGATAATGTTCATATAAGTCACACTAATGATGAATAGTATGGAACATTTTTAAAGAATGTAATACGTACTTTACACTACTGGAAGTGCGTTACTCCTTTAGCTCATTTAATCCTCAGAGCAACTGTATAAGGTAGATACTCCTATTACTCTAATTTTATAGAAGAGGAAACAAAGAAACAGTTCAAGCAATTTGCTTGAGGTCACACAACTAATAAATGGTAATAAACTGATTTGAACTGAAACTGTCTGATTCCAGAATCTGTGCTCTTAACAACCATGTTATAGTACAATGATTTCTATCTGAAATGCTTTACATGCTATTTACAACTTTGTAGCTATTTCTTGTCTTTCAACTCTTCATAATTATTTAGCAGATTATCTTTGCAGCCAGGTAGAAAAGCATCGACTCTACAAGACTGATTTATATATATGTGTAGCAATTAATCATAATTGTATCACCAGAACAAATTAAAAAGAACAGACTGTCACTCCCTTTATGGGATATTCCTATTCATATTCTAGGTTTTTGCAATTGCTCACAATCTTCTGAGATTGATAATCAGACTCTTCCTCTTCTTGTACAATCTATTTCACTTGGTACTAAATGGATTAAAGTTTATTCATTCTTTCCTGCTCTGCATCTGGACTGTTTCCAATGCTTGGTGATCATAAATAATACTAGGATAGGTATCCTTGTACATATATCCTTGTTCTACGAATATTTTCCTTAGGGTAGATTCCTAGAACTGAAGTTACTCAACCAAATGTTTTAACCATTTTTTTTTTAAGGCTGTCGATGCATACTTATAAACTTCTTGACAGAAAGATTATATCAATTCACATTCCTATCAACAATGTCTAACAATGTCCACCTCACTGGATTATTTACAGTAACAAGTACTATTTTTCTTTTCATCTTTGCCAATTTGACAGGGGGAAGAAAAGGATGCCATTCTTATTTTAATTTGCATTTTACTTGTTACTATTAAGATTGAGAATTTTAAATGCATTCTAGTCATGATTATACTTATACTATAGTAGTAATGATATAAATTATCTGCTTATGATCTTTGTTATTCTACTGAAGAGAACATTTAATTTTCTACTTATTAGCACCTCTAAAGAAATACAGGAGAAGGTGAAAACTAATAATTTTATGCATAATTTATGGATCTTGATTACTCTTGTTTGTCATGTCCCTTATTAGCATAGAAATTAGACTGTTTATTGTTTTTGGAAAATCATTTTCTTTTTAAATATCACATTTTAATTTTATTAAATATTATATGTATTATTTACCACATTAATTTGAAAATTAGTAAAATATACTAACTTTGTGATTCATGATTTTTCCATATGTTTCCACCAGAGATTCTGCATAAAATGGTGTTTCTCCATAAAGCATTTCATACATACAGACCCCCAAGGACCACCAGTCACACTCAGGTCCATATCTGCCTTTTCCATCTTCCATGGCTTGAAGGATTTCAGGAGAGATATAATCTGGAGTTCCAACAGCCACTGAGGACTGTACCTGAAGAAGTTCACATTTTTAGTAATCTACCATAATATATTAGAAACAAATAATAATTTTAAATTAGAAATGTTTACATTTACTTAAAAACACAGTAGCATTATTTCATAACAACTACAACTTTGTCATTATCTGAATTTAGGCTCCTTGTCCATATAAGTTAAAATTTATATAAGCACCACACCAACAAGTTCTCCAGATTTTTTAACACTATAGAATGTTTATTATAGCTGTTACTTAATTGACTACATTTAGGGTAACAATATGATTTGAACACCACAGCCACTAACCACAAATTGAATATATATTTTAGAACATTCTTATTATTGATATTATCCATCCAACACTTACATATGAAAAATGGAACTGTGAAAATTTTACAATTAATTAGGGGGAAAAACAAAAAAGTCTGGCTAATACTATGAGCAGACTGGAGATTATTTTAAAACACCTTAATGAAAACCTAAGGAAATAAATGTTAACAGTGTCTCGCAAACTACTTATCTATTTAAAAAAGTTATAAAAGGGAAAAAAAAATATCCTTCAAACAATAAAGTCCCAACAGAGAAAAAGAGCTGGGCATACAATTATGGCAAGTTGGATGTAAATTAGAAAACAACAGCTAAAAAAGATCCTGGGCACATGTCTTGTAAGGTATTCCAAAGTAAAAGAAAATTGGTTCTTTATATGTTTTAAGAGAACATATCAAGAAATGAACATTCTCGAGATAAAATAATGGTTAATACTCCGAGTTTTCTAGACTAAATTACCATTCTTAATAATCATTAGAATAGCCTTCCTCCTTGGCAATACTGAGATTAAGTAACTTGAAAACTCTTCTACTATAAACTCTTAAAAGTACTAGATAAAATATAACAATCATTTTTATAAATACATAAATGAGCCTTTAAACAAACAGACAGTCTTAGGCGCCCAGTAATCAAGAAATGATTGAGAACCAGGGCGATAAACATTAAAGCAGGAGTGCAGTTGGAGAAATATTGGTTTTCATTTTCTAGGTACTTGGCTTTTAACATATACATAAGGACAAAAGGAAAGACCGTGAACTTATAGGAGGTTTGAAGTGAGAGGCTGCCCCATATAACCTTTACCCTAAAAGGTATATTGTAAGGAAAAGGTGAATTATAAAAGTCTGCCACTCAGCAGAGAAAGATTAAGACATTTTGTCTATCTTGACTGTGACTGATATGTGAAAAAAATTTCCTCCTTTAGAAATTCATAACTTTAGGTCACATAGTCCCACCATTTGGAATTCTAATTCACAGGGTTTCTGTGGTTCAGGTCTCAAGCCAAGAAACTGGCAAAAATACTGGCACCAGGTTAGGTGCCCCTAGAAAGCCTGGCATAACAAATTCAAAACTACCCTGGAGGACACATGTTCAAACTTGGCCACATATAATTCTCACACATAAAAGGCCATTGAAGATGAGCTCACAATCCAATAATATAACAAAATGAGGAAATATTCTATTACAAGCAAAAGTCAGAAATCCAAACAAACAATTAGACCTCTAACAATTATCAGTTACACTTGAAATAAGTATGTTTAAAATTATCAGACATATTAAAAAATCAAAAACATAAGAAAAAGATGAAAAAAATTAAAGAGAGGTCCTAGAAATGGAAAAAAGCAGTCATTGAAACAAAAGATATGAAAAAATAAATGAAATCGGATCCACTACTATACACACTGTAGTTACAACTGCAGAGCACCAAAGGCCAGAGATCTTAAAAACATTAGAGAATAATGAGAGATTTTTCTACCAAGGAATGACAATTAGACTGACAGCTGAATTATTAATACTAACACAGCAGTCAGAAGAAAATGGAATTGTATTTTCAAAGTGATGAGACAAAATAATTGTCAATATTATATTCCCTACCTACCTAAATTATAATACAGGAATGAGGGTTAAATAAAGATATTTTCATACAAAGATTGAATGAACTACCACTTGCAGCTCTTTCAGTTGAACAAAAGTACTAAAGGATATATACTTCAGAATCAAGAAATATAACCCAGATGGAAGAATGTGACAGTAGAAGCAATTAAGAACAAAGATATTAGTAAACTTTAACATACCTCTAAATGGTTATTAATTGGATAAAATAATGACAGAGAGAAGGAGAAATAGGACAACAAAGAGTAAGATGAGGAGGAGGAAGGAACAACTACTTGAAGGTTGAAAAATAAGATGGAACTAAAATACTAGAAAACAACATGTTACTGAGGGAGCAATTAGGATTACAATGTTCTAAGTTTATTGGTTTTCTAATTTTTATTTACTTTTTAATTATTATTTTTAATTGTGGTAAAACACCCATAATATAAAATTTACCATTATAACCATTTCTAAGTGTACAGTTCAGTGGCATTAAGTACATTTACATTGTTGTGCAACCATCACCACCATCTCTAAAACTCTTTTCATCTTGCAAAACTGAAAATCTATTAAATAATAATTCCCCTATTCCCTCCTCCTCCCAGGCCCTGGCAACCACCACTATACTTTCCATGAATTTGACTACTCTAGGTACTTCATGTTAGTGAAATCGTACAATATTTGTTCTTTTGTGTCTGGCTTATACCACTTGGCATGTTTTTAAGAAGGTCTATCCATGTTGTAGCATGTATCAGAATTTTAAGGCTGAATAATATTCCAATGTATGTATATACCACATTTTTTTATCCATTCATCCAACGATGGACACCTGAGTTGCTTACATCCCTTGACTTTTGTGAATAATCGTGCAATGAACATGGTTGAACAAATATCTCTTTGAGACCCTGCTTTAAATTCTGTGGAGCATGTACCCAGAAGCGGAACTGCTGGATCATATGGTAATTCTATTTTTAGTTTTTTGAAGAATTGCCACACTGTTTTCCACAGTGGCTACAGCTTTTTACATCTCCATCAACAGTACACAAGGATTCCAATTTTCCCACATCTTTGCCAAAACTTTTTTTTTTTTTATAGTAACCATCCTAATAGGTGTGAGGTAGTATCTCATTATGGTTTAGATGTGCGTTTCCCTAATGACTAGTGATGCTGAGCATCTTGTCATGTGCTTGCTGGCCATTAGTATATCTTCTTAGAAGAAATGTCATTTCAAGTCCTTTGCTTATTTTGAATTGGGTTGTTAGTTTGTTATTGAGTTGTAGGAGTTCTTTATATATTCTGGATAGCAACCTCTTATCAGACATAGATTTACAACTATTTTCTCCCATTCCATAAGCTACCTTCTCACTAAGATAACTGTGTCCTTTGATGCACAGAAATTTTTAATGATGATGTAGTCCAATTTGTCTATTTTTTCTTTTGTTGCCTATTGTTTGGTGTCACATCCAAGAAATCATTGTCAAATAAAAGTCATAAAACTTCTCCCCCTGCCCACTATGTTTTCTTCCAAGAGTTTTATAGTTTTAGCTCTTACATTTAGGTTTTTGATCTATTTTGAGTTAATTTTTGTATATGGTATAAGACAAATTAAGTTTTTTTCTTTGATTAGGAATATGGTGGAGAAACTGATTGACTCTAGACTTTACATAAAGGATAAATGCTAAAGTTTTTAAGATAAACATTAAAATATTTGAACTAGAATGTATAACTTTTGAAGAAGTAAAGAAAAAAAGAAATAAAAATAAATTTGACCCGGCCAATAGAAGGCAGAGAAGAAATGGGGTGTGGGGGAGAAGCATGCATGCAAACAAACAAGCAAAACCTATAGCAAATAGTACAAGACAATATACTAGAAATAAATACAAACATATTAATAATGAAATTCATAAATGGATTAAATTCACCTATCAAAAGACAGAGTCATCACACTAGATGACAAATAAAACCAAAATGAACAAATTTTTTAAAAATCAGCAATAATCTGCTTAATGCACCTAAACATAAAGACAAAGAAAGGTTAAAAATAAAAGGATGGAAAAGATATACCAGGCATATGTTAAACAAAAGAAGGTTAAGGTAGCTGTATTAATATCAGTCAAATTAGATTCTAATGCCAAGATGATTATTATGATTTTTAAAGATTTATTAACATAATTAGAAAATACCCTGGAAGAGCAATTCTGAATAATATGTAACTAACAACATAGCTACAAAAGAGTTGTGAAAACATTGATAAGTTCAAGGGAAAATTAATAAACTCAACATCATAATAAGGACTTTTAAATAATAAATAATAGATCAGAAAGAAATAAAACTGGTAAGAATATTAAAATTTTGAACAACAAAGTTAACAACTTTAATCTTACAGACATATATAGAAACCTGCACCCAAAAGTTAGAAAAAAATGTATTATTTTCAAACAAACATGTAACAGTTACAACAATTGGCCTGTTACAAAATTAAAAGCAATCTTGACAAATGCTAAAAAACTGATAACAAATAGATCCACTCTCCAGTAAAAGAAAACTTTCTATAAACAACCAAATAAGTAAACATAACACTATGAATACTAAAAGGCACACGTCTAAATAATTAATGGTCCACAGAAGAGTTCTAACTAAAGCTGGAAAATATTTAGTAAAATACTCTATGTCAAAACTTATGAAGAAAAGTAAAGCACAAATAAACAACATTAGGAATGAAAAAAGGGCAAAACTACACATGTAACAGAGATTTTAAAACTAGAAAGAGTGCAATCTGAACAACTTTATACCAATAAAATTGAAAACTCAGAGAAAATAGATAATTTTCATAGAAAAAAATATAACTTACCAAAACTGACTCAGGAAGAAATAGAAAACCAAAGAGACCTATAACCATTAAAAAATTTGAATCAATAGTATAAAATCTACCTGGAAAACAAACAAAATAAAACAGAAGAAAACAAAACCTCACCAAAGCAAAGGTGATTTAAAAGTGAGTTCTACCAATTATATAAGAAACAGATAACCCCAGTATTATATAACTGTTCTAGACCCAAAATGGGTAAGGGCAGGGGATATGGCTCCCCTGTTTATTTTATAAGGCTAAAATAACCTAAATACAAAACAAGACAGATAAGAAAAATTTGAGAAGGAAAATTATACTGCAATCTCAGATATGGTCAATGTCAGGTATGAATCTCAGGTAACAATTCAATATAGAATTTTAGCATGGTCAATCTAGCAGTTTGTTCAACTATATCAATACAACTTGATGATAAAGTTATGTTTATATCCAAAGAATGGATGATTTAACATTGGACAATCTATGTCATTCATCGTATTAACAGACTGAAGGAAAAACACCCTGGTATTATCTCAATGGATGCAGAAAAATCACTTGATTACACAGTATTAAAAACCATAACAAACTCTTGGTAATCAGAAATAGAAATTTCCTTAATCTGATGAAGAATATATACCAAAAGCTTACAGCAAACATCATACTTAATTTGAAACTACAGAAAAAACACCAATAAAGTCAGGAACAAGGCAAAGAAGCTCCCAATTACTACACCTATTTAATATTGTGTTTAAGGTCACTGACTGTATGATGAGAAAAAAATATAGCAAAATAACAGTGTAAGGCCTGGAAAGGACAAAACACAAGGCTGTGTCATTATTTGCTGATTATAAGATTGTCTATATAGAAAAATATACATATACACATAGAATCTACAAATTATTTTGAACTAATAAAAAAATTTAGTGAGCTTGCTAGTTTCAAGATGAATATGCAAAAATCAACTGTGGTCCTAAAGAAGACCAACAAGCTATTAAAATGCAAATTTTTAAAAGTTATCCATTTATAATAGCCAAAAAAAAAAAAAATCCATGAACTGCCTAGGAACAAATCTAACAAATAAGGGTAATGGATTTACATTTACCTGAACGTTATTATAAAACTTCATTAACAGACATAAGAGAAAACCTAAAACAATGGAGATACCATATTCACAGATGGGAAGACTTCATGTTATAGACAAAAAATTTCCCAAAATTAATCTCTAAATTCAGTGCAGGTCTACAAGCTTGTATATGTGAAAGGGTGTTTGTATATGTCTGTCTGTATGTATATAAACTAATAATATAATCCTAACAATCATATGGAAAAACAAATGGCCAAGAATAGCCAAAACAATTTTAGAGACAGAAAAGGAATGACAGCAGGACACCCCCTCACAGAAACTGACTTCTTACAAAGGTATAGTGATTAAGATGGTATAATTTTAACTCAGACGTGAGACCCAAAAAGCAAGTTGAAACTTAATTTGGAAAGTCACAAACTTTGGGAAAGGTTAAAATTGAAGCAACTGCCCAGATAATAAATAATGATCCACACAAAGTTATATAATCACAACATTTCAGAACACCGGAAATAAACAGAACATCCTAAAAGCTTCCAAATAAGGGATGAAGGTTATAACAGAAGTACTGAGAATTAGGATGGCATCAGATGTCACAACAGTAAATTAGAAGACAATGCAATGTCTTCTAAATTCTAAGAGAAAAATAAGTTGAAATCCATCATACCATGTCCAGTCTAGATAAATTATCAATCAAGTATGAGAGAAGAAATGAAGGCATTTTTCAGACATGCAAGATTATGAAATATTTACTTCCCCTGGAACCTTTCTCAGGCAGCTACCACCAAATGAGAAGAAAGACAGACATGGATCCGGGAAACAGAGGATCCAATACTAGAGAGCGACACATAAATTCCATGATGATAAGGAAAGGTATGTCTAGGATGACAGTTCTCATCAGAGAACTGGAGATAGGAGATAGGCCTATCTCCAGTAGGCCTATAGGACAGTCTAGACTAGAATGAGAGTATGCACGCCTCCAGACAAAGGAGCCACTAAGTTATTTACTGTATCTAAGAGAGAAAGGAATTGCTCAATTTCTTAATGTGTGGTAGAGAGTCTGGGGATAAACTAGTGAGAATTATACAGAAAAACTAAGCAAAGTAAAGGGGTCACTTACTTCAGGGAGAACAAAGAGCTGTCCAAGAAAAGAAAGGTAATTAAAATAAATAATATGGCACAGCTATGAATAATATTTATATAATTATTAAAAAACTGAACAGGATTTAATGAAAGATTATGTGATAATTACAACACTGGGAAGATAAAGAGGAAGTGTAAGGGTTGGTTGAGACGGGTATAAAAGACCTGTATCCTCATCTTCCATGGTAGGAAATTAATAGATAATATCTAAGACTAAATAACAAGAGGCAGTAGCATGAATAAAACAATAAAAAATACATAAGTAGAAGAAACGACGGAAGAAAGAGCTAAAAGATTTTTATGTGTCTGCCTGCAGAAAAAGACAGTTGGAGGTGGGAAAGAACCAGGACAAAGGAATGCTGTCTTTTCTGATGTCTTCCTAAAATATGTATACATCACATAAAAAATAAAGAAAAAAGAAGGTTTCTTCATTATAATTTTCTAAATGGAGGACCAACATGCTATTATGTCCAGGAAAATTATTTGAGATCATTAATAAAAAATGAATGACTAGGAAGACACACTAGAATTTTAGGAATAAATCTGATCAGGGGCAACTCATATAGACAGAAACAGTACTCAATGCATTCTGGAATGCCCAGGGACTTGGAGGACTGAACACCAGACTCCATAGGAGAAGCCCCAGCTTTAAGGGGCTTATAACATGCAGGACTGAGGAAACACTACCTCTTCCCCTGGAATTCTTTCTCAGTGTAGCTCTCTCTTTTCTGGAATTGTGGACCACAACTTTCTGATACCACAGCCTACCTGACTTTAATCTGTGTTTTCTCAACTTAGACCACCATGCTATTTCTCTCCCTCTCATGTCATACCTGGCACTATCCACTTCCCACTATATACTTCAAACACATGCACTTATCTTAGAGCAGAATAATTACATACACCGGTCTTACATTGTTTGTGTGACTACTGTCATATCTATTACTTCTACCTATGTCACAAGCCCCACATTACAGTATTATTTTCGCTTTTAATAGTCAGATACCTTTTATGTAAATTTAAAAAAAGATTAATATAATCTTTTTCCTTTATCCTGTAAATCTTATTTATCATATCTGATATTCTTTATCATATAGCTAAGTATCCAAATGGTGTCATTTCCTTTGGTGTGAAGGACATTCTTTAGCATCTAGGCCTCTTTCATTTACCTGAAAATGTCTTTAATTCACCTTCATTTTTGAAGAATATTTTTGTTTGATATAGAATTCTTGATTTACAGACTTTTTTTTTTTTTTCTTTCAGCACTTTAAAGATATCATTCCATGATTTCTGATGAGAGTTCAGTGGTTATTTTTACCCTTTTTCCACAGTATGTAAAGTGTTTTTTCTTCTGGCTGCTTTCAATTTTTTTTCTTTATCTTTAATTTTCAGCAGTTTAATTGTGATGTAGCCAGGTGTGGTTCCTTTTATTACCTTGAGATACGCTAGGATTTTATATCTGTGTTTTTCATCACATTTGGTAAAGTTTGAGCCATCAATTCTTACAAATGTTTTCTGTTACTATCACACTTTTACTACGATTCTAACTGTATGGATATCTGAGCCTATATTGATTTTGTTTCAATCTTTTTCTCTCTGCTCTTCAGGCTGTTTAATCTCTATTAATCTGTCTTCAAATTCATTGGCTCTTTCTTCTCTCATTTCTAATCTACTGTTAACCTGCTCCTGTGAATTTTTTATTTCTATTACTATAATTTTCAAGTTCTAAAAGATCCATTTGATATATTTTTCTGGAGAGATTCCTTATCTGTAATCTTTAAGACTATTATCTTCCTTTGATTCTTTAAACATATATATGATAGTTTCATTAAGTCTCTGTCTGGCAACTCCAACGTCTGTGCTAGCCAGGTTTTTACTGACTACTTTTATTTTTAAATTCTGTATCACAATCACTTACCCTACCCTCTATTTTTGTTTGGTCTAGTGATTTTTGACTGAATGCTGGCCACTGTCAATAAAGCATTGTGGACAGTATGAATTCTATTATCTTCCTCTGAAGAATATTAAATTCTCCTTTAAGCAGATAAAAAAACACTAACTGATCTCCTTGAACATGGGCTGGCTTACAGTTATACCCTTTAAAGGCAATTTATAGAAAACCTAAGATTCATCTCAACCCCTTTATTTGGAGGACCACTTTCAAACTCCGTTGATCTTATCAGGACTTGGTTTTAGGCTGTTAGATAGGCTTAGAGTAAGTCTTACATGTTACAAACATCTTAACTAGCCAATATTCCAATGTCCCCTAGCACTGTGTCTCCTCCAGTGCTGCTTGATTTCGAGCAATCTGCTCGATTTTCAAATGGATAGCATCTACTCTTTGGTAATTCTCATATGTTCTTATACAGTTGTCCCTCCATATCTGCTGGTTCCACATTTGCAGATTCAACCAATCATGGATCAAAAATATTTTTTAAAAAATTTTCCAGAAAGTTCCAAAAAGCAAAACTTGAATCTGTCACACGCGGGCAACTATTTACATAGCATTTACATTGTATTTACAACTATTTATATAGCATTTACATTGTATTAGGTATTATAAGTAATCTAGAGATGATACAAAGTATACAGGAGGATGTGCATAGGTTATGTGAAAATACTACATCATTTTATATAAGGGACTTGAGCATCTGCAGATTTTACTATCCAAGGTGTGGTGGGGGGGAGTCCTGGAACCAATCCCCCACAGATACCAAGGGACAACTGTACGACATATGTACAGACCAACCATCATGAGATAGCCCCATATGGATATTTTAGGCCCTCTCTATGCACAACTCCCTCCTTTCCAATGGTAAGCCCTGCAGATTCCAGCTGCCTCAGCTAACCCAACTCTGATCTCCTCCTCCTCAGCTCTGTAAGACGGTTAAACTCTGCTTTAACTCTAGCTTTCTGCATCAGCGTCAGCAAACTGTCCCCATCCTGGGAAATGGTGAGGCATACCTCGTGAATTAACTTCTCTCAGAGATAACAGTCTTGTGTTGCCTGTTGTCCACTGCCTAAAAACAGTTGTTTCAAATCCAGTTTTACAGTTATTTACAGTGAAAGAACAATTTGGTATCAATTACTCCCTCCATCATGGCCAGAGGCAGAAGTCATATAATCCTTTTAAAAAAAGTTATCTCCTTAGGATAAATTTTCGGAAGTCAAATTACTGGTCCAGAATAATGTGACATTTTCATGGCTTTTGCAATGTATTATACTAAATTACTCTCCAAAAAGTTTCTGCCAATTAAAATGATATATATTTGGATGTATGCTATACAACCAGGAAATTGAGGTAAATACTACAACAATAACAACTACAATAACAAACAGGGAATACAATTGGGGCATGTAAACTTTTAAGTAAGTGAGAGAATATAACGGAGGGGCCTAGGGTTAGCAGAACTAAAGTAAATGGTAACATAAAACTGAATCAGCCTAGAGGACTTTCTGATAAAAGCATTCACTTGTTGAACACTGTCCCTCAGGAAAACCAGACAACTAGTAAAGAAAGAGAAAAGAAATGAAAATGAAGAAGTCACATTTTCTTTTTCCATGTGGATTTATTTTCTTCACTCCTCCGGAACTATGTAAATATCTCAAGTACAATAATAAACAGTTCAGCTAAAAAAGGAACAAACAAGAGTCTCATAAAAGGTATAGTGTATAAATCTTAAGATCATTAATATAAGCAGTTGAAAATGGTATATGACTTTATAGACAAGCCCTATTATGAGTAAGTATGCCTAAGTGGAGGGAAGTAGAGCATAGAAAGACAAATGGATGGAAGGATGTTTCATAGATAATATAAATAGATGGCTTCTAAAACAGATAAAGAAGACAAGTAGTAAGGGAGATGTCTGTGGGTAAAATAGTTTCAGATTTATCTTTATTTACCGTTCCATCTTCCATCAGCTTCAGACATGAACCAAAATCTGCTAACCGAATATGTCCATTCATATCCATCAATATATTGTCAGGTTTGATGTCCCTGAAAAAAACAGATGCATTCAATTTTTAGTTGGGAAAAATAAACATAATCAGTTACTTGGTAAGATAACCATTTTGTCTGAAAATCTCAACTTCTTTTAAAATTAATACTCTAAGAACATATATTTCTTTAGACTATTTCTTTATGGGTTCAAATCCTAGCTCTGATTCATATTAAAACTTTTTTAAACACATGCAATTTCAGTGTTCTGGAGATAAAAAGTACTGCAGTAATTTTCATTCAGGTTAAATCTTACCATTCTTCCTTTAGATTTGCACAGATTCTAATGTGGCCATAGTAGGCCTACTTTCTGCATACAGAGAAGAGCCGTAATTACTTGATACCCACAAAACATACTACCTTCTAGCCCATGAAACTGAACAGGGAAAAATATACTTCCTAGACCCTGAACATAAATGTAAATAAATAAATTTTCAATTACTGCAGGTCATGACAACACAAAAAGAATTGCTTCACAAAGCTTATTCGGAAAACAATTGAAAAACTACCTAATAGTGATCTATATTATATAAAGCTATTTACAGATGTTAAGTCAAAGGCTTGTAAGATATCCAAATCTAACTAATAACAAACTAAATCATGCCAGTTTTTGTGTTTATTTTTACATTTGAATAATAAAAAGTGTTGCAAACCTTTGTGGCAGCTAACCCACTAAAAAGGCAGAGTTGAATAGTTCTGACAGACTATAGCCTTCAAAGCCTAAAATATTTCCTATCTGGCCCTTTATAGAAAAAGTTTGCTGACCCCTGTTATAGATGATAGATGATTGCTTATACAGACAGGCAGATAGATAGACTGAAAACAACAGCCTGCATAGGAAACTGTCTTCATAGTCCTCCATATTTGGATTTTTAATCTCAACTCTCAGAAATGCTATATTAAGAAAAGATTTTTCTCTTGTTCAGAAACGTCAAAGAAGTACACTTTAGTGCTGGAAGGAACCTTAGAAATTACCTAGACCATTTTTAGATGAGGGGAAAACTGTATTTTATTCTTTATTTTTAAAAATATTAAACTGTATAGTTATTATACATAACTGCTACTTGTAGAATTCTCAGATTTTAAAGGAAACTAAAGGAATTACAAAGACAGGATTTATAAACATCAATAATATTTTTGGCTATGTGAAAAACAGGAAATATTAAAACTTAATAAGAGAAATAAATTGCATTTATACACTTGTAACAAATAATTAATAAAATGTAAAATATTTAACAAGACATTATAGATAGTACTGCCACTCCCCAAGTATCTCATTACCCTTCCTGATACCACCCCCTTCCTCCACTCCCCAGAGGTTAGCAACCACAATCCTGAATTTGGTGTTTACTATATCATGCATATTTTATATTATTAGTACATATACATGCAACCATAAGACTATATATTTTTCTGAATGTCTTTAAACTTTATAATTGATACCAAACTGTGTGTAGCCTTTTGCAACTTGGTTTTATTCTAATGTTATGTTTCTAAAATTTATCCATGTTGATACATATTGTTCTAGTTCATTAATTTAAATGCTATATGGAATATGTTCACAGATCCAATTTATCTATCAATGCTCCTGATTATGGAATTTAGATTGTTTCCAACAATTTTAGATTGTTTTAGATTTTTATTTTGCTAGTACACAAAATTCCAAAATGAATATTTTTACAAATACCTCCTTGTACTCATATGGGAACATTTCCCTAGGCTGTCTACAAGTGGAATTGCTATGATAAAAGACATGTACATCTTCAACTTTACTAGCAGGATTACTACTAAGGTTAAGACTCTTTTTTACATTATCAATGGTCATCTTAGATTCCTCTTCTGTAAAATTCCAGTTAAAATCCCGTGACATTTTTTTATACTGTGTGTGTGCTGTTTGTTTTTGGTTAATCTTCAGGAATTTCGTTTCCTCAGATTTAAGTACATGTGTTACAAATCTCTTCTCTCAGCATGTGGGCTTGTTTTTCCACATTGTTTATAGTGTCTTTCTTACTCGTAAAAACATTGCTTAATGCTAATGTAGTCTTATAATTTATAATTTGTATTTTTTGTCTTTTTTTACTTTTTTCAGCTTTAATGAGGTGTAATTGACAAATAAAATTGTAATATATTTAAAGTACAACATGATGATTAATCTGATATACATCACATTGTGAAAGGATCCCCACCACTGAGTTAATATATCCATCATCTCATCTCACATGTTTACTTTTTTTTTTTTTTTTGGTGCCAACACTTCCATTCTACTCTCTTAGCAATACAATATTATCAACTATAATCACCATGCTATACATTAGCTCCTCAGACCTTATTCATCTTATAACCTAAAGTTTGTACCCTTTGACCAACTTCTCCCTATTTCCCGTACCCCCAGCTCCTGTCAACCATCATTCTACTCTCAAAATTTGCATTTTTTGTCCTAAGAAATCTCCCTTATCCTCTCCTTCCAGGGCTCATAAGGATAGTGTCCTATATTTTCTTCTAAAAGTTTTAAAGTTTTACTTTTCATTTCAAGTCTTTAATCTCCCTGGAATTAATTTTTGTGTGTAGTGTAAGATAAAGACCACACTATATTTCTTTCTATCCCAATACCATTTATTGAATGACATCCTTTCACTACTGATTTCTAATAGCACCTCGGTCATAAATCAAGTGGATCTGTTTCAGGACTTCCCATGCAATTTTAATCAAAAATCTTTAGAACGAAAGGGAGCCTTTCGTGGAACCCAGGACAATAGGCATGAACTGGAACTGTCACAGGCAAACAGAGGTATGGTCACCCTATCTATATACCTATACCTAGACTACTGTCTTAATTATGAGAGCGCTATAATGACCTCTCTATACCAGTAGACCATGTTTTTAAATTGCCATGGCTCTTCCAGATAAATGCTAGAATTAGCTTAATATGTTCCATAAAACATACTGAGATTTTGATGGGAATCACAATGACTTTACAGATTAATCTGAAGAGAAATTATATCTTTGCAATATGACTCTTCCCATCCATGTATCAAGTTAATTAACATTATAGACATATCTTAATGAATGTATATAAATACCTTATATATTAGTTATGAGTCTTCTTTTATGTCCTTCAGTAATATTGAATATTTTTCCACAGAGAGCTTACACATCTTTTGCTATTGATAGTCTTGGATACCTTACAGTTTTGTTGCTATTGTGAATAGGATTTTCTTCATAGAAGCATTCTCATTTTGCTTCCAATTTTCATGGGAATGTTTCTCATATTTCACCATTAAGTGTGATCTTTGGTTTAGATTTCCAGTAGAAACTCAATATTAGGAGAATTACCTCCTCCTCCCAAATTGCTAAAAGTATCAGGAGTGGATATTCAATTTTGTTGTCATTTTTCGTATTGAGTTAATTTTTCTCTTTTAACCTATTAATACCGTGTATTACGCTAATAGATTTTCTAATGTTGAAACTCCCTTGCATCCTGGAATAAAACCTACATGGCCATACTTTTTTTTTTAATGTGCCATCTATCACTGAATCCAAAACTCCACTGATTGTAAAGATGCACCATTATGGCATGTGCCACTAAAAGAGAGAATAAATTGACTACTATAATTTTAGAAGCCATTTATTTAAAAATTTCAGAGAAATTAAATTGAAAAATACGTTTGTCTTAGCACTCATAATATATAATATATACACTGCTGAATTTGATTTTTTAAAACTTTTATTTTTAGGGACTTCCCTGGTGGTCCAGTGGTAAAGAATCCGCCTTCCAATGCAGGGGATGTGGGTTCGATCTCTGGTTGGAGAACTAAGATCCCACATGCCACGGGGCAACTAAGCCCACGTGCCACAACTACTGAACCCACGCACCTCAACTAGAGAGCCCGTGTGTTGCAAACTACAAAGCCCACACGCTCTGAAGCATGAGCACCACAACTAGAGAGAGAAAAACCCGCATGCCACAACTAGAGAGAAGCCCACGCGCCACAACGAAAGATCCCGCATGCTGCAATGAAGATCCCATGTGCCGCAACTAAGACCATATGCAGCCTAAAATAATTAATTAATTAAAAGTTTAAAAAAAAACTAATTTTTATATTCATAAGTGATATTGTGCTATATAACATTCTCTTCTTGTACTACCCTTGTCAAGTTTTGTTGTTAAGGTTTTACTATCTTCATAAAGTGAGATAAATGGCTTATCAAAATTTCAAAAGAAATTTATACAGAATTCAATTATTCCTTTCTTTTTTTTGGCCGCACCACGCGGCATGCGGGATCTTAGTTCCCTGGCCAGGGATCAAACCCATGCCCTCTGCAGTGGAAGCACGGATTCTTAACCACTGGACCACCAGGGAAGTCCCCAATTATTCCTTTCTTAAAAATAAAAGAGAACTCATCTATAAAGCCATGTGGGTAAAAGACTGTTCATAGCAGCTATATTCGTAACAGCTCAAAACTGGAAAAAACTCAAATGACCATCAGCAGGTGGGTGGATAAACTGTCACATATTTACACAGTGGAGGACTACTCAGCAATAAGGAAAGATCTGTTGATACTACATCAAATTGGATGAATCTCAAAAACTTTATGTTGATCAAAAGACATCAGACAAAAAAAATATATGACGTATGATTCCGTTTATAAGAAGTTCTAGAACAGGTAAAACTAAGCTATGGTGATAGAAACCAAAACAACTGGTGATGGAGGGATACAAGATGCTAACTGGAAAAGTGCACAAGGAAACTTTTAGAGTGATGGAAACATTCTACATCTTGATTTGGGATGGTGGTTACACAGGTATATACATTGTCAAAAATCATCACTGCACATTTAACACTTGTGGACTTTATCATATGTATTTCAATTTATAAAAATAAAAGGGGTGAAGACAAGAAGTACCTTTAAAAAATATGAGACTGCAGTCTTGTGGAGGGAGAACTTTCCATTACAGATTCAGTTTTTTAAAACGTTCTTAGTTTACTGAGATAATTTCTATTTCTTCTTGAGTAAGTTATAGTCATTTATATTTTCTAATATACATTTCATACACATTTTCAAATTTATTGGAATACAGTTGTTCACTGTATTCTATTATTATTTGTTTAATCTACAATATATAGTTATATTCCTAATATTATTTCTTTGTATCTTTTCTTATATCTTGATAAAAAATAACAACTAATGCTTATTTAGTATTTCTAATTTCCATGCAGTGTTCTAAATACTTTACGTGCTTTACTTATTTAATGTTCACAACAACACTGCAAGGTAGGTACAATTATTTTCCCCCTTTAGAGATGAGGAAGCTAAGCCACACAGTTAATGCTCAAGGTCACACAGTGATTGGAATCAGGATTTAAACTCAGGCAGTCTGGCTCCAGAAACCATACTCTTTGCTATGATCATTACTGCATATGATTCAATGTTTAATCCATTTGGAATTCTTCCTGGTACACCTTGGAAGGTATGATCCAATTTTATTTTTCCCACACACCATTCATTGAACCTCTTATTTAAGACGCAACCTTCATCAGATGTTAACACTTGTAAGTATTTGGATCTACTATAAGACTTTCAATTCGGTTCCATTAGTCTGTCTTTACACACAGTGGTAATATACTTTTAATTATTAAATACTGATATTTTAATATCTGGTAGGGATTGTCTTCCTCACTGTATATTTATGTTAATATGCTATATATTTCTTAATAAATATATCCCTAAGTATTCCATATTTTTAGATACCATACCTAGAGTCTCTTCTTCTACTATATCTCTTTGTAATTATTGTTCCTTGCTACATTATAAATTCCACAAAGATAGGAATTTTGTTCTCTACGAGATTCCCAGCACGTGGAAAAGAGCCTGACACATAGTAGTATGCAATAAATATTTACTCAATTAATTAGACAACAAAAGCTCTTGATATCCTTCTTGAACTTTCTTGCCATTTGTAGTTTTTAGGTTAATTCTCTTTGATTTTCCAGGTATAAAATAATATCATCTATGAATATCATCTATAAATGTCACTATTCTTACACTTCTAATTTTTTCTTTTGCCTTACTGGCTAGTATTTCCACTACAATGTAAAATAATATTGGTGACAATGAACATCTTTGTCTTGTTTTGACTTTAGTAAGTTACCTATTTAGCATGATGCTGACTTTTGAGGTATAAGATACATGCACATACAGCATGTTAAGGAAGCATCTACCTATTCTTATTTTATTTAAAAAAAGTATTTACTAAATTCAACAACTCTTCTTGATTTAAAAAAACAAAAAAAATTCCAAAATGCATATATTATATGTCTAAAATTTATAAATGGTCCACCTCAAAAAAAATCTTTAAAAAACCCCAAAATACATGTATATAATGTCTGAGTCATTTAATTCAAGAATATGAAAACGTTTTGACTAAGCCACTATGATCATCTGCAGTCAGCAATATTCTTCAGTGAAAACAATTAGTGGGTATCAAGATCATAGATAAATATGATAATGTTATAAAGATAATACAAATTGGTCTCTGCTTGTCCAACAGGGAATACAATTACACATTTCATGTAATACGTTGCCTAATGATTCATTCCACATACCTAATTTATTCCATGGCTGAAAAAGAAGTCTCTCTGTTCCTAAAATGGTCTATTTGATTTGATGGAAACTCTCCTAATCTTCTGAATTAACAAAACCTCAGGAGTATATGAACTATGAACTATTCCCTAATCATCTGTTAAGTTTGAAAATATTTATGTTTTATTTTTTGGGGGGGGAGACAAAGTATAATGCAGATATGAGGTAGAACTTAAAGGATTCATAAGAAAGAAATAATGACTTTTCTATCTAGCTGCTATTAAGTATGACCTAAATTACCGGGCACAAGGAAGGCCTAAAACGTATGTAAGTCCACACACTTAACCACCTCAAACAAAGGAAAACATGTCCCTTCCTCCTTTTTCAACCAAAGACTACAGCTTGATCTTCTGTGGTTTCCTTTCTCCTTTAAGATTGTCTACCATTTTCATCTAAATCTAATCTAAAAATGTCTGGGAGAAAGTATACAAAATATGATCTGAATTGGGCCTAACATATACAGGAATAGGCCTGGTTCTTTTTGCACTTTAGGTTTTTGAAGTGTGGGCGAAGCGAAACAGAAGCTGCAGATTCAAATCCCCACAAATGTCAGGGGAGGTGTGGATACATCTGCTGACCAATATCCATCATATGAGTCACAAATGCTCTTAACTACTTCATAAGAATGTTCTCACCGGAGTAGAGGAATGGAAAGAGATCCCAAGTGTAAAATGAAAGAAAGATGGTTACACTTACATAACTGACAGTACCCTCAAACCCAAGAGGTTCTTTTCTGTCATCTAGAAGAGCCAGGATCAAAGAAAAGCAGGTGAACACCTATCTATTCTCTCTACAAATAATTTGATAATTGAACCATGATTTTGGCATCTTGAAGGCTACATACAGAAGAAAAGGTTTAACAATCTGTATGTAACAAAACCTTTTCAAGTAAAGTCATAGCTATAAAGTTACCTATCATTATATCTGCCCAAGAAAATGCAAGTCTTTATTCTTACATTACCACTGAAATGTATCATCAAATTTTTAAAAGAAATTGAGTGCTTAAAAGAAGTTCTTAAAAATTTTTTTGGCTTTCCCATTCCCATTCATATGCACAAAATATTCTCTTTAAGATGACAAATAACCTTTTAACTGCCAAATCCAGTAGAATCTTTTCAGTTTGAATCCTATGATGATTTCTCTGTGACATCTGACAATGCTGATTATTCTCCCAACTATACCATTTTCTCCTCTATTTTCTTAACTAAGACCAATTCTTCTCAGTCTTCTTTCCTGATTCCTCTTTTTCCAAAGGCATACTTCCCATTCCCCTAATGCTGTCCTTCCCTAAGACTCAGTTCTCAGTTGCTTTAAAGTTACAGAGAGCCTCTTCCCCAAAAGGCCTGTCTTTCTTGGGCAACCTATATCCACTGAATAATTTACAGGGAACTATAAAGACTCAGCCAATTTAACTAAATGGGTAACAATTCTGATGGGCTATAGACTTTCCAGAACTACTAGTGGGGCTGGCTGAGGCTTTGGCCTGCAGTGCAAACTGACTTCTCCCTCTGCCTAACCCTGCTTTGGCCTGCAGTGCAAACTGACTTCTCCCTCTGCCTAACCCTGCTTCCTCCAGCTCCCCCCGCCAAAGGTGTTAATCCTTAGTACATCTTGCATTATACATACATTCTGTCTCAGTCCCTGTTTCTGGAAAATACAATGTGTTGTATGGCAATGGATAAATGGAACAATGGGCTGGCAAATTCCATTTTCTGACATAAGAAGCAAAATAACATCTGGTATTCAGAACCACTCTGAGTCAGTGACATCTTGCAAATAAGGTGGCAGCCAGCCAACCAGATACCCAGTATTGTCAATAAAGGAAGTGAAAGGGAAATTCGGGCAAAACATTAGTTCCAACCTTGACAATCCATGAAAACTAAGAAAGAGATAGAAATGTTTAGAAGAGATAAAAATCTCTACATTATCACTGTAAAAAAGTATTATTCAAGTTTCTTCCTAATTTGAATATGAATTGTACCACTTATCATGAATTAAAGTTTCTGTAATCTGCAGTTTTCCTTGTCCCCAAGGAAAAGTATTATTTGACTTAAAAGGAACATCTGACTTAAAACATTTGACTTAAAAGGAACAACATTATTTAAAACTCTTAAGTCAAAATTAATATTTATAATGATACATATTTTTATTTATAACATTAAGAATAAAAAAGCATCCCAAAACAATGACCACACTGAAAGGGCAATATTCTATAGGTCATTTTTACTTTAATACTTCAGTAGAATATCAGTACCAGAGCATGATTATTATA
Organism: Eubalaena glacialis; assembly: GCF_028564815.1. Lineage (NCBI taxonomy): Eukaryota > Metazoa > Chordata > Mammalia > Artiodactyla > Balaenidae > Eubalaena > Eubalaena glacialis. Next base: position 25,184,925 of record NC_083718.1, read on the forward strand.
ACTATTATTCCTATAATAGTAAAATGTGGATATAATAACATTAGTTAACCTTCAAAGCAGTAGTTTTCAACTCTGGCTGGACCACAAAATCAACTATAGAGGTTATTTAATTATATGTACCTCGGCCCCAGTCCAGACACCACAAATCAGAATACTGCATAGGGATTGGTTACTGAGAATACTAATTTAGGACACGTATCTCTCCTTCCGTCAACCTCATGTCAATGTCTCCGATTTGGTTCCTTTTCATCATTTATACAGGTTGGGGAAGTAGGCTCTCACAATAGAATGCTTTTATTTTCTGGTCTTCCTACTCCTCCTCTTTATATACCCATACAGAAGAAAATCAGCACATAGTATTACAATATTACAACTAAAATGTTTATTAAAAGTGTATCTTAATTTTGTCAAATACATATTATATCAGTAATAAAGAAGAGAAAACCCACACTGGTAAAATTATGTCACAAACTGCCTTTTTGTTAGTCATACATTTGAATTTTTAATAGGAACATTAATTTGAAGCTCATCTTACAATTAAAAAAAGTTATTCATAACGTTCTGTCAATAAACTTTTCTCAAACTTATCTTTCCCAACAGTGGCTGCCCAAATCCTGATCTTTTACATATCCTTCAAAAAACCATCTAGATACAATCCACAAGAGGAAACAAGTAAAACTGACAACCCACACCTACAGTGTAACTCAAAGAAAGTCTACCACAAAATTAAAATCATTTCTAATTATAGAAATAAATATTCAAATCCAGCAGATTAAACTCTAGAGTGCATGTGGAAAGGAAGACCTGGGAAAGAGACTATGGGAAAAAGAAGAAAAGAGGAGGGAGTCCAGGGATGATAAAATGTAGACTAAACTACTACCCACTGTCACTGAAAGAAAAAGTCCTATTACGAGTGGGGTAAGATGTAACAATGGGGGAAACTGGGTAAAGGGTACATGAGATCTTTTTGTACTGTCTGCAGTTTCCTGTGAATTTAAAATGATTTCAAAATAAAAAGTTTCTTTTTTTTAAAGCCCGCCCCCAAAAATTACCTTGAGAAAATTTATGGGCTTATTATCTTATGCTCTTCATTGTCTTGTTATACATTAACATAATCTGTTTAACACATATTTATATTTATTTAAACAATATATCACTAAAGAGAAAAACCTTCTAAAACTGTGTACCAGTCAATAGTATCTGATTTTCATCAGTGGACCGCCTATGACCTTGCCCTTGTCAGCCCAGTCGTTTCTCACATTCCCTTTTGCCCATGATCTTTGCCTCCGCTCCTCTGCATAAATCCCAGTTGGCCTAAACTGCAAGAATAATTGCCTTCTCTTCTGAGAACCGCCTTTGACACTACAGGCACACCTCAGAAATACTGCAGGTTAGGTTCCGGACCACTTCAATAAAGCTGATATCACAATAAAGGAAGTCACATGAATTTTTCTGGTTTCCCAGTGCATATAAAAGTCTAGTGAGTGTGCAATAGCATTACATCTAAAAAAAACAATGCACATACCTGAATTTAAAAATGCTTTATTACTTAAAAATGCTAACCATTATCTTACAATGCAAGGTTGCCATAACCTTCAATTTGTAAAGAGCTCAGTATCTTTGATGTGTAATAAAGCAAAGCACAATAAAACAAGGTGTCGATCCCTATATTCCCTCCACCAGACCTATCTTGCTAAAGCTCTATAAAAACTGCCTCTCTTTCCCAAGGTAATGTCTAAGTCAGCCTGGGCTACCATGACAAATACCATAAACTGGGTGGCTTAAACAACAGAAATTAATTTTCTCACAGTGCTAGAGGCTGGGAAGTCCAAGATCAAGGTCCAGCAGGTTTTGGCATGTAGTTAGGACTATTTTCCTGGCTTGCAGATGTCTGCCCTCTAGTTGTGTCTTCACATGGCCTTTCCTTGGTGTGTTCACAGAGAGAGAGAGAGAGAGAGAGAGGGAGAGAGAGAAGGAGAGAGAGAAGGAGGGGGAGAGAGAGAGAGAGAGGGAGAGGGAGAGGGAGAGGGAGAGGGAGAGGGAGAGAGCGCTCGTGCACGCGCTCATAATCATGAATAGTTTAATAGATTTTTCTTTTCAATAAATACATGACTTGATACTGTGATTTTTATATTATATATACACAATACAGTCATATTTATTGATAACATAATGGTTCCTTCAACATTTCATGGTGTTCCACAAAGTTCATTTAACACCTATCAGAACTCTGCATTGGTTTTAGATACCATGAAGCAGAAGTGAGACCATTTGAACCAAAACCCAGCATGTTCTGTTTCATAATGAAATCAGCCACCAACTTGCAAGAAAATGATTAGACATATTTTGGATTCTTCTGAAGATTCTTCAAATAATTCTCAAACAGATGGTACTACCATAACAATATGAAATTACTTTAAAATGTATTTATATACTGTTATGTTATGTAGGCACTTCTGTCTTCATTGGAATTTATTTGTTTCAAAATTTATACTTATTCACTTGACTTTTTTGATAAATACAATACCATATTGTAAAAGTTAACACATCTCTTGAAACAAGTAATTAAAGCACATAATCATTAATGAGTCACAGATTTTTCTGGATCAGCAAGTAAAACAACTAATTGCACATACTAAAGAGATGCTCAAAATGAAAAGAATAAAAACAAGATGAAAGAAATTCACAGGCATATGGCTACTAAAGCCTGGTATACTTGTATTTTACATGCAAAGTAAATTTCAAGGCAAAAAAGAAAAGCACCCTTAGTGATGAGAAGGATCTCTAAATCATGACTAAAAGAAAATTATTTCACCAGTAATATATATCAAGTAAATTTGTAATACTTCACTTCCCTAAGGAAAAAGGAAGTGAGGGAGGATGCCATTATGACTATATAGTTCTTCCCTTCTTGCCTCACCTCCCTACCAGATGCAGAGTCCCAGAACCAGGGCTCCAACTGTAGGTGCCAGAAGCAAGGATAATTCCTAAGAAGAAATTCTAGCCTTTAAACCTTAATGTCAGTACTCCTAAGGGCCTGATAGGGTGAGTCGTGCCATCATTCCATCTAGTAAAACCAAGGCTGGCAGGGAATACTGCTGGATTGCCTGGTGGTTGAGATAGCCCACTATTTCTGTATCTATGCAACCCTACACTGCATCAGTGCATTGAGATGGAGGCACTTGCTAGACTAGTATTGCTGCTGTCAATTTGGACCAGCACAGTGGTCAAACCTAACATTCTTTCCAAAGGACCAAAAGTTTGGGCAAAACTAAGTGACAAATAGAGAGAAGGAAAAGTAACAGTTAAGGATAAAAGAATGAATAAATGGGTTATGCAATAAGGGAAATCCAGTATTATTATATTGATGCTCTGTGAGAGGCTCAGAGCAAGAGATGATATTGTCTTGGGAGATTGGGATTGACATATATACACTAATATGTATAAAATGGATAACTAATAAGAACTTGCTGTATAAAAAAATAAATAAAATAAAATTCAAAAAAGATATGATATTGTCCCTTAGCTCAATTACACCAAATACCAGAATGGGTGAAGCCGTATGTTGCTGAAACAGCTTCCTGCTTTCGGAACCCGGCATGATCAAGTGGAATTCTGCGCACCTGAGTGGCATCACTCTGGGAGACAATTTAGTCATATGAAATGATGATGGACTAGATGGCTGATGAGTTGGTGGGACACGGGTAACATGCCAGCATCTTCTGACTCACCACACTGCCATATGGTGTTAACACTGGCCTTGCTGATAAGATTCAACCACATTATGTAAACAGGCCTTTTGACAATAGTGATATTAATAATTAAAATGTATTGGGAGATTTAGTTAAAGCCTCCTCAGGATCTAATAAAATGATCAGCCGGAGGAAGAACTAGATTTCGTTAACCATCAGCTAGTTTCTGTGCTAAACAGTTCTGCACAAGTTTATCATATGGTACAAATAACAATAGATCAAAGGGGAAAAACAAGCAATTAAAATAGTAGTACAAAAATATGAGAATGTATGTAATGGCCTTATAAGATGAATTAGTGGTTTCTTTAAATTTATCCCTACCCAACACTGGACTCCTCCAAATGACAGACATATTCACTATGATACTATTGCTGTGTCCATCCTATAAATGTTACACTAAATGTAATACCAAAAAAAATTCATCATTTTGTTGTAAGAGAGCCTTGGCTAAAGGCCAGGAAGTGGCCTGTACAGTGAAGAACTAATCTTACCCAATGAGAGGTCTGGCCTTTGCTGCAGCTACTGGGAGGTGATCTCTAGGTTCTTGGAATATCATGCCTAATAGGAGTATCTTTGTCTGGGGCCTTCAGCCACCAAACAGATTAACAATGTTATTTATGATGGATATAATTTATTTGGGCCATGTAGTATCAGTTTTATCTCCGAAAGGGACTGGAAACTAAAGGGATCATCCCAACCTCAGGGAAGGGCTGGAGACTAAAGATCAGTCCTGCAGGCAGTATGTGACTGAGCAACCCCCAAAACTCTGGAAACCAAACGCTCAGGTGAGTTTCCTCGGTTGGCAATACTCCATTCGTACTGTCTCATGGATGCCGGGAAAGTAATGCTGCCCTAATTTCACAAGGAGAACAGGAGAGGAGCTCTGGGTTTCGCACTTCTCCTGAAATCTGCCTTGTGCACATCTTCTCTTAGCTGATTTTAATCTGTACCCTTTCCATGTAATAAACTGTAACTGTAAGTAGAACAGCTTTCAGTGAGTCCTGTTGAGTCCTTCTCGCAAATTATTAAAACTAAAAGTGGTTTTGGGGACGCCCCGAACCTGTAATTGGTGCCAGAAGTAAGGGTAGTCTTTTGAGACTGTTCCTTTTAACTGTGAAGTTGGCCCAAATTCCTTGCAGTTACTGAAATGCCAAATGCACTGTAATATGATGACTATCTTTATATAAAATGATTCCTGTAATGGAGCACATCCCAACTTCACCTACAACTCTAGTTTGACAATTTCTAACTATAAAATTATCTATTCTTTACTAATTTCAAGATATTATACAAACACCTCCTCCATTAGCAGCATCAAAAATTCTAGTTTTCAGGGCTTCCCTGGTGGCGCAGTGGTTGAGAATCCGCCTGCCAATGCAGGGGACACGGGTTCGAGCCCTGGTCTGGGAGGATCCCACATGCCGCGGAGCAACTAGGCCCGTGAGCCACAACTACTGAGCCTGCGCGTCTGGAGCCTGTGCTCCGCAACAAGAGGGGCCGCGACAGTGAGAGGCCCGCGCACCGCGATGAAGAGTAGCCCCCGCTCGCCGCAACTAGAGAAAGCCCTCGCACAGAAACGAAGACCCAACACAGCCAAAAATAAATAAATAAATAAATAAATAAAATTAAAAAAAAAAAATTCTAGTTTTCAAATGAGACTCAGGACTGTGGGGGACTGAAGGGAGTTTTATCTTAGCGTCAGGCTTCGAAGTTTTTCTATCTCATTGTAAAAGTGTAATGATTTTACATATACCAAGAGAATAACAGACAAATCATACCACAAATCCAAGCTTAAAGAGACGCAATCTGCCTGAAGCCCTTGTGGAGGCTGAGCACATACCTATCCTTCATAAAATCTTATGGGATAAGGGATAAAAAACTCTTTAGAATTGAATTCTGTGTTATTTCCCTCAACAACTTCTATTAAAATAGGTTTGATCCATTTCCTGCAATGCATCAGTACACTTCACCCAAGAGTTAACCATATTATATAAAACAGTACTAACATTAAGTAGATGAGGTTAATAAAAACTGTAATCATAAATCTTGAATATTGAATAAATTCCATGAGGAAAAAGTACGAGTTATGAGGAAATCCATGAATAACAAGTGAATTATTTTTTGCCTTTTATTTTTGAACTAGGGTAAGGAGAGAATACTTCAAAAAAAATACTTTCCATCCTAAGAATTTATTTAAGCCAGTACTTAATGTTTAAAACAAACACAGCAAAGCACACATACTCCATTACGTTCCACAAAACCGACCTAATTTGCCTTCAGAGACAGACTCTATCCAACAAAAAGTTAGGGTGCCTGAGACCTTAGGATCCTTGTCTGATCTGAAATGTGAGCATTTTAACATGAATAAGCTATACCAAGTAAAACAAGTAAAGGTAAGCATGAAAAATATGAAAACATAATGACAACTTCTGCTCATTAGTTATTTTTTCCTGGTTTAGGTTCCTTACTTTTAATTGCAAGTTCTATCTCATGATTCTTTACTCGTACCTATATTTTGCCAGTGTTTTACTGTATGCATTTTAAACTACCTAAATCCATTATGGAATGAGGTAAGAAAGAAAGGAATAAATTAAATGACTAGATACATAACTACACTATGAGGAAATACAATCCAGTGGGCACTACACAATAACTGATGTAACTCTTTTTTAAGCTTATGTGTAAGTCTAAATAATAGATGCAACAGTAACTATTCCTAAAATATGACTTGACAATGGGAATGCTATGTTGCAGCAACCTATTAACCCATAACCCAGTAAGAAGACCTTGAAAAAACACAAGGTTCCCTGTCTAGAGGAAGAAAACCTCCAGAGATACATAATAAAATATATCCACTGAATACATTAGACGAAAACATCACAGTCTCTGCCTCCAGAAGCTTAAAAACTAGTGGAAAAATGAGGCAAATATAAAAATAAATAATTTGATAATGTACACTATCCTATACCTTAACAAAGCTTGTAACAAATTACAAAGTGATCATTCATTACACATATTCTTTATATTAGTTCATTTGCATATATATATTTGTTTACATTAGTTCATCTGTACCATCCTCAGGAATGTGATGTGCCTTGAGTGAGTCTATATCCCATAATTGGGTTGAGTATAGTGGACCCTTTAGATATGAAAACTCATGTCTTTTAGCTCTATAGATGCTTTCAAGACTACTTCATTATCCTTTCTATTAATTGATTATAAGGTGCTAAGTGTGATTTTCTTTGAATTTATATTGTTTTGGTGCTGCAATTGTTGATTCTATAAATTCCTGTATTTCTCCAAAGTTGAGAAGTTTAGGGCTGTTCCTAAACTTCTGTTCCCTCCCTGCTCTCTTTCCAGGACTCCAATTATATATATGATAGATCTTTTTATTCACCTTTATTTTTTCAATCTTTTCATCTCTGTTCTTCATAGGATACTTCCACTGATCTATATTCAATTTCACTGACTTTTTCCTATAAACCTCCTTTTGATATTGAAACCACTCAGTGAATTTTTATTAGAGATACTGTATTTTTCTGCTCTGTAAGTCCCATTGGTTCTTTTATATTATCTATTTCATTGCAGAGATTTTCCATCATTCATTCATTTCAAACGTGTTTTCCTTTACTTTGTGGAGTATATTTAAAGTAAGTCCTTCTTTAAAGGTTTTGTCTGATAATTCTTAGTCCTAATGACTCTTCAGGTGGATAAGTCAACTATTTTTTCTCTTGAGACTGAATCATAATTTCCTGATAGATTGAGTAATTTGGGGTTGTATCGTGTGCACCGTGATGTTATGTCATGTACGCTCTGCGTTCTATCAAAAATCTCTGGAAAATGTTAGCGTTTTAGTTTTAAGAGAAAGTCAACCTGGTTGAGACAACACAACTGAACCTCAAAAATACTAATAAGCTAAGTGAAATAAGGCAGTCAAACAAGACATGTTATATGATTTCATTTATATTAAATGTCCAGAACAGGCAAATCTATACAGATAGAAAGTAGATTAATGGTTGCTTAGGGCTGGGGAAATAGGGGAATAGGGAGGTGAGAACTTAAAGGTATGGGGTTTCTTTTTTTTTTTTTTAAAGAATTTATTTATTTATTTACTTATTTATTTATTTTTTGGCTGTGTTGGGTCTTCATTGCTGCGCACAGGCTTTCTCTAGTTGTGGTGAGCAGGAGCTACTCTTCGTTGCAGTGAGCAGGCTTCTCATTGCTGTGGCTTCTGCTGTTGCAGAGCACGGGCTCTAGGCATGCGGGCTTCAGTAGCTGTGGCTCACGGGCTCTAGAGCGCAGGCTCAGTAGTTGTGGTGCACAGGCTTAGTTGCTCCACGGCATGTGGGATCTTCCCGGACCAGGGCTCAAACCCGTGTCCCCTGCATTGGCAGGTGGATTCTTAACCACTGTGCCACCAGGGAAGCCCCTGGGGTTTCTTTTTCAAGTGATGAAAATGGTTTAAAGTGGGCTGAGGTGGACAGAGTTCCCAAGATGGTGGAGTAGGAAGACCCTGAGCTCACCTCCTCTCATGGGCACACGAAAATTACAACTATTTATAGAACAACTATTGATGCAAAACTGGAACCTACCAGAAAAGATCACTACAACTAAAGATACAAAGAAGGGACCACAATGAGTCGGGTAGGAGAGGCAGAGTCATGGTATAGCAAAGACCCGTATCTCAGGGTGGCTGACACACAAACGGGAGGGTAATTACAATTGCAGAGGTTCTCCCCAAGGAGCGAGGGGTCTGAGCCCCTCATTGGGCTCCTGAGCCCAGGAGTCCCACATTGGGAAGAGGAGCCCCCAGAATGTTTAGCCTTGAAGGCCAGTGGGTCTTACTTTTGGGAGACCACAGGGCTGTGGGAAATACAGATTCTATTCTTAAAGGGCACACACAAAATCTCACATTCTCCAGGACCCAGGGCAGAAGCAGTAATCTGAAAGGAGCCTGGGTCAGACCTACCTGCTGATCTTGGAGAGTCTCCTGGAGAGGCAGGAAGTGACTGAAACTTCACTCTGGGGACTTAGACACTGGCAGCAGCCAATTTGGGGAGCTCCATTCTACCACGTGGACACTAGTGCTGGCAAGCACCATTTTGGAATCCTCCCTCTAGCTTATTAGCCCCAGGATCCAGTCCTACTCACTAGCAGGCTGACACAAGCTTTGGGACACCCTGTACCCCACAGCCAGCTGTGTCAGGAGCCAGCCCCATCCACAGCAGTCCGACACCAGCTCTGGGACCTCTAGCCCTGCTGCCAGACCCCAGGACCCAGCTCGGCCCACCAGTGGGCCAGCATTAACCCCAGGACCTGGCTCCACCTACCAGTGGGTGAGCAACAGCTCTGGAATTGCCTAGATCCAGACCCCACCCAACGAGCCAGCACTAGCCCTGGGGCCCCCTGGAGTTCTACAACCAGCTGCCTTGTGACCTGACCCCACCAACCATGCCTACAAGACCATCCACAGTATTCAGCCCACCACAACAGAAGGATCCACACAGCCCACATAGGGGCACCCCTACAGCATATAGCTCTGGTGACCAAAGGGGAGTCACATAGGACATCTCCTACAGAAGGCCACTTCTCCAAGGTTGGGAAATATAACTAACCTTCCAGATACATAGAAACAAAGACAGCAAATTAGGCAAATTGAGGTGACAGAGGAACATGTTCCAAATGAAGAAACAAGATAAAACGCCAGAAGAATTAAGCAAAGTGTAGACAGGCAACCTTCCCAAGAAAGAGTTCAAGGATGAACTCTTTCTCTCAACAAACAAAATGAACTCTTTATTCCCAACACACAAAAGTCCAGGACCAGATGTCTTCACACGTGAATTCTACCAAACATTTAAAGAAGAGTTAACAACTGCACTTCTCAAATTATTCCAAAACACTGAAGAGGAAGGAACACTTCCTCTACATCCTACAGGCCCAGCATCACCCTGATACTAAAACCAGACAACAATATCACAAAAAAAGAAAACTACAGGCCAATGTCACTGATGAACATAGACATAAAAATTCCCAACAAAATATTAGTTAATCATATCCAGCAACACATTAAAAGGATCATATACCATGGTCAAGTGGGTTTTATCCCAGGGATGCAAGGATGGTCCAATATCTGCAAATCAAAGTGATATACCACATTAACAAATTGAAGAACAAAAATCATATGATCAGCTCAATAGATGCAGAAAAAGCTTTTGACAAAATTCAACACCGATTTATAATAAAAACTCTCCACAAAGAGGGCATAGAGGGAATATGCCTCAACGTAATAAAGGCCATATATGATAGGTCCACAGCTAACATCATACTCAGTGGTGAAAAGCTGAAAGCATTTCCCATAAGATCACGAACATGACAAGGATGCCCACTCTTGCCATTTTTGCTCAATATAATATTAGAAGTCCTAGCCACAGCAATCAGACAAGAAAAAGAAATAAAAAGGATTTGAATTGGAAGGGAAGAAGTAAAACTGTCACTTTTTGCAGATGACATGATACTGTACATAGAAAATCCTAAAGACACCACCAAGAAACTACTAGAGCTCATCAATGAATCTGGTAAAGTTGCAGGATACAAAATTAATTTACAGAAATCTGTTGCATTTCCATACACTAACAACAAACTGTCAGAAAGAGAAATTAAGGAAACAATCCCATTTACAATTGCATCAGAAGAATAAAATACCTGGGAATAAACCTAACTAAGGCAGTAAAAGACCTGTACTCAGAAAACTATAAGATATTGATGAAAGAAACTGAAGACAACACAAACAGATGGAAAGATATACTGTATTCATGGAGTGGAAGAATATCGTAAAAATGACCATACTATGCAAGCCAATCTACAGATTCAATGCAATCACTATCAACGTACCCATGGCATTTTTCACAGAACTAGAAAAACTTAAAATTTGTATGGAAACACAAAAGGCAAAGGCAATAAAAGCAAAAATAAACAAATGGGATCTAATTAGATTTAAAAGCATTTGCACAGCAAAGGAAATTTGACAGAATGAAAAGACAACCTACTGAATGGGAGAAAATATTTCACCAAAACTGATATGAACAATAAGGGGTTAATATCCAAAATATATAAACAGCTCATGCAACTCAATATCAAGAAAACAAATAACCCAATTTAAAAGGGGGCATAAGACCCAAATACACATTTTTCCAAAGAAGACATACAGATGGCCAACAGGCACAAAAGAGATGCTCAACATCATTAATCAGCAGAGAAATGCAAATTAAAACCACAATGAAATAATCACCTCACACCTGTCAGGATGGATAACATCAAAATGACCACAAATAACACATGTTGGCAAGGATGTGGAGAAAAGGGAACCCTCATACACTGTTGGCGGGAATGTAAACTGTTACAGCCACTGTGGAAAACAGTGTGGATGTTCCTCAAAAAGCTAAAAATAGAATTATCCTATAATCCAGCAAGTCCATGCCTGGGTATGTATCTGAAGAAAACAAAAACACTAATTTGAAAAGATACATGCACCCCAATGTTCACAGCAGCATTATTTACAATAGCCAAAATACGGACACAACCTAATTGTCTATCAACAGATGAATGGATAAAGATGTGGTATACACACACACACACACACACACACACACACACAATGGAATACTATTCAGCCATTAAAAAGAGTGAAATTTTGCCATTTGCAACAACATGGATGGACCTGGAGTGTATCATGCTTAGTGAAATAAGTCAGACAGAGAAAGACAGATACTGTATGTTATCACTTATATGTGGAATCTAAAAAATAAATGAATGAATATAACAAAAAAGAAACAGACTCACAGATATAGAGAACAAACTAGTAGTTACCAGTGGAGGTGGGGGGTAAGATAGGGGTAGGGGATTAAGAGATACAAACTACTATGTATAAAATAAATAAACTACAAGGATATATTGTACAGCACAGGGACTACAGCCAATATTTTATAATAACCACAAATAGAGTATAATCTATAAAAACTTTGAATCACTATTTTGTACACATGAAACTAATATAATACTGTAAATCAACTACACTTCAATTAAAGAAATTTTTAAATATAAAAATGGACTGAGGTGATAGTTGCACTTACCTGTGAATACAGTAAAAACCACTGTATACTTGAAAAGACTGACTAGTATGATATGTGATTTATATCTCAATAAAGCTGTTAAAGAAGATTATTTATAATTTAATCTCACAGCAATTTTTACAAAGATCCCCTGAATACCACTGGCAAGTTATACAAAAAAACAGAGATCATTCTTTCCTAAGGGTGAAAAAAGTTTGGGAAAAAAATCATATGAAGCAGCAATACAACAATGATTTCAAATGTTAATTATCAAAGATAATATCTAGTGCAATTATGAGTAGAGCCAACAAAAGTTTGTGATTTTTATATCATTTTTTTAAATTGCCTTTGAAGGGTTTAAAATGGAGAGGGAATTCTCCATTTTTTTAAACTGCTTTAAAAGTTTAGTCTACCATGATCTGACTATATGGATACCTATTTTCACTAAGAACTTAAAAAATTTTTTTTCCTTTTGCAAAATGATAAGTGCTCCATAATAAAGGAAATTATCTCTGCAGATTATGTACACATATCTAATTCTCTCTAGAAGTATACAACCTTAAAGTGTTGTATACTTTATAATATCATTGATGTTTGTAACAGAACAATCTGCCAACCATCAAAGACCTTCCCTTCTCAATCAAAGTAGTTTCTAGCAAGGTACTTCTAGTTTGGAGGCAAAATGTGCAGTACTCTTAAAATGGTGTTATAGAAAACTACACTAGAAACAGAAATCAAGGTAAGAGCTTAGTCCCTGAAGGACACAGGGTATCAGCAGGTGACATTTTGATTATCTATGTAGAGTATCTATATGGTACTGAAAAACACCACAAGAGTCCTCATCTTTCCATTTTTGTCATCTGAAACTAAACCGCAAGAAAATCAAACACAATATTTGTAATTAGATCAATCAATTAGATTGTTGTTCTAGTGGGATTGTGTGTCTTTCATTATTAGCATTTTTGAAGTTGTAGCTGACAACTTGAACACAAAGTCTACTGCTGAGCTTAGTTTTAGTATATTTATTTAGAAATAAGTTGGGTTTTTTTTCAACCTATAATTAGGGCTTACTTTACCATAACCCAGTATTTGGCACACACTTTAATCAACCTGAGTCAGATACACCCAATGATGCTGTGTTGTTGTTAGAAATAACCTCTATTCACAAATTTTGCATATAAGCAAATAAATGATTGAAAAGAGAGGACATACCCTGAAAATGCAAACTGCTTATTCAGCAAATAAAAAATGGAAATGCTGGCATTTCAAACTTTAAGGTGAAAATTAAAGTGCACCTATGGCAAAGTCTAAAATCTGAATTGAGAGATGACTGAAAAGAAGATATTTTATGACTGCCAAAATAGCATTTCAATAAATGCAGGGGGGAAAAAACCATTTTGTTAAAAGCATAGGGAAAACCGGACATGCTTTTATAATGCTGATATTTTTTGATACAGTTGATCCTTGAACAACATTTGGTTTGAACTGGGTGGGTCTACTTACACATGACCTTTTTAAAATAGTAAATATTACAGATGGAGGAACCTCAAATATGGCGGAACCAAGGATAAGGGTGGAACTAAGGATACAGAGGGCAGACTATAAAGTTATAGGTGGATTTTCAACTGCATGAGTGTCGGCACCCTAACTCCCACATTGTTCAAGAGTAACCTGTGTTGTATTTTTCTAAGTATTCAAGTGCTATCTTTAACATTAAAATAATGATAATATATTACTTCTGAACCTTAATGGTCATTCTCTGTGTATCGTGTTTACTTTAGTTCTCCTTCCTTAACTAAGCTAATTCAATCTCTTGAAATGTCTTCTTCCTATCATACACATGGCTTTTTCAAAAAGGTCTGCCTGATTCACTTGTTCACCTAACTTATTTATTCTTTTATTTTACATCTCCACAATGTTTAGTATACAACTTTACTACTTTTCTTAACCTGGTTTTGTCATCTTTAATTGCTCTCTATTATTACAGTTAAATTTATCCACGTAACTTCTCAAAATGAGGGGTATTTCTTTCATTTCTGTTGTCTCACCCAAGAAAGTAGCTAGAACACTGGGAAAACAGTACAGATTGAACAAAACTTTCATGATGAACGAATTTACAAAATTAAAAATTTGTCCAACTTGGGCACAACTATGAAGCATAAGTATTTTGTTAAACATCTTCTTTCAAAAGACAATAAATTGAAAGTAAAGAGCATATTATATTACTTAACATAAAAGCAAGGGATATCTTACAGCTGCCCCCGCTGCCACCTCCAACACCCGGGACAGAAATATCCACAGGAAAAAGAGATTATTAAATGTTTGCTTGAAATGTGTCACCTAGGACATTAATGTAATTAAATATAAAGGGAAAGATGATTTACTTTTATTTCCCATGAGCCACCTTATCTACACTCTCATTGTTTTCCTCCTAACCTCTGGCTGTTCCTTCTTAGTTTGCTTCCTTGACTACTCCTACTCCACCCAGTCTCCAAAAACTGGAGCTCTTCAGGGCTCAGTCCTGGATCCTCTTCAATACTGACTCTGTTTCACAGACTGAACTCAGCTTATCCCATGATTTGCGTATCATCTATATGTTAATGGCACCCACATACTTGAATTACAGGTACCAGCCTTACAGGCGATAAGAAAAATCACTTCCTGGCAGGCCAGGAGCCTAAGCAAATCTGTCAATCTTGAGGAATTCACCAAAGTTTATAAGAATTGCATATGTAACATAAAGAATTTCTTGGGTTTCGTTTCCAGACTTCAGAAGAGCAAGTAATCAAATTCCTTTTTTCCTTAAAATCTTATTATTTTGAAATTATTGCAGACTCAAAGCAAATTGCAAAAACAGTACAATGAGTCCCATGTACCCTTCTACCCAGCTCCCCCCCTTACTCCCTATAACATATTATAGCTGTAGCACAATAGTAAAATGAGGAAACCGACACCTGTACATTAATGTTAGATTATAGACCTTAGTCAGTTTCCATCCTTTGTTTCAACCTTCGTGTATGTGTATGTAGTTCCATGCAATTTTTTCCCACTTACAGATTTGTGTAACTACTACCACAATCAAGATACACAACTGTTCCATCACCACAAAAATGAACTCCCTCTTGCTGCCTTTTTGGCCACGCAGCGCAGCATGTGGGATCTTAGTTCCTTGACCAGGGATCGAACCCCTGCCCCCTGTAGTGGAAGCATGGTGTCTTAACCACTGGACCACTAGGGAATTCCCTCATGCTGCCTTTTTATATTCCCTCTCACTCCCTACACTCTTCCCTGCCCCTCTCCCCTGGAAACCATTAATCTGTCCTCTATCTCTGTAGTTTTGGTATTTCAAGAATGTTACATAAATGGAATCATACAATACGTAACATTTTGAGTTTTAGTTCTTTTCACTAAGCATAATGCCCTTAAGGTCCATCCAGGTTGCTGCATGCATCAGTAATTCATTCCTTTTTATTGTTGAGTAATAATCCATTACATGGATATACCAGAGTTTGTTCAACCATCACCCACTGAAGGGCATCTAGGCTGTTTCCAGCATTTTGCTATTACAAATAAAGCTGCTATGAACATTCATGTACAGGTTCTTCTGTGAATATAAGTTTTAATTTTTCTGGGATAAATACCTTAAAATGTAATTGCTGGGTCACATAGTAAGTATATGTTTAATTTTTTTAAAATTTTCAAACTGTTTTCCAGAGCAGCTGTACACATTCTTATCAGCAATGTGTGAGAGATCTACTTTCTCTGCATATCAGCATTTAGTATTATCACTACTTTTTATTTTAGCTATTCTAATACCTTCTCTTTGATATCCCACTGTAGTTTTAATCTGCATTTTTCTAATGGCTAATGATGTTGAACATCTTTTCATGTGCTTAGTTGACATCCCTATCTCCCTTTGGGTGAAATGTCCGTTCATGTCTTTTGTCCATTTTATAATTGGATTGTTCAAGATTTTTAAATTCTGTTTTGAGAGGTTTTTTTTAACATATTCTACATATAAGGCCTTCATCAGATAGGTGGTTTGCAAATATTTTCTCCCCTTCTATAGCTTGCCTTTTTATCTTCTTACCAGAATCTTATGTAGAACACGTTTTTAATTTTGATGAAGTCCACTTCACTAGTTTTTGTTTTAGGGACCATGTTTTTGGTGTCATATCTAAAAACTCCTTACCAAACCCCAAGTCCAGAAGATGTTCTCCAACGTTTTCTTCTAAAACTTTTATACTTTTACACCGTAAATTTAAACCAATGATCCATTTTGAATTATTTTTTTGTATTTGTGTGAGGTTTAGGGAAGTTTGGTTTTTTTGCCTATTATTCTAGCCCGATTGTTGAAGACTATGTTTCCTCCACTGAACTGCTTTTGCAACTTTGTCAAAATCAATTGGGAGTTATTTGTGTTAGTCTCTGTCTGGGTCCTCTGTTCTGTCTAGTGATCTATGCGTTTATTCCTCCACCATTACCAGAGTCTTGCTTAAGCTTAAGATAGTGATATAGTAAGTCTTAATATCAGGTAGAGTGATTCTTCCTAATTTATTCTCCTTTTTCAAAATCATTTTAGCTACTTTAGTTGTTGCCTTTCCATATACACTTTAAAATAAGCTTGTTTTTATCTTTTAAAAAATCTTCACTACTCTAAACAAAATTTTTATTTATGTCTTGTGTTTTGTGTCCCCACACAGACTGGAAGCATCTTCAGTGTCAGGACTGTATGCTATACTTACTTAAAATTTCACATAGTTTAGCACAATGCTATTTATAAAAGAGGACTCAATAAATATTTCCTCAGTAAAGCATTTGCTGAAAATATTCTATCCAGAAAATGGGAATCACATTTTAAGAAGCGCATCGATGCATCAGAACATGTCCACTGACAGGCAAAAGGAAAGACAAGAAGGGAGGGAGAAGAGGTGTGGGAGTGGTCACAGGCTAAGAGTGTGTGTGTGTGTGTATGTGTGTGTGTGTGTACACGTGTGTGAGACAGTGGGAGAGAAACTGTGTATGTCAATTTTGATAAGAGACACTATAAATGTATAGATGTTTAACCTAAAGAAGAGATGACTTCAGAAGGCATGATGACTATAAGATAAACTAGATTATTATATGTGGCTCTGAAGGCAAAAGTAGACCAATGATTAAGAGAAAAAGAAATTCAGCTTAACATAAAGTAAAATTCTATAACATTGGAGCTGTCCAACGATGGAATAAATAGGATTCATCTAACATTAAGTACCTTGTAAAATCAGAGGTACTCAAGCAGCACTCAGGGCTGAAATGGATTACAATCCACATTTCAATATCGGAAAGATAGTTGTTACCCAGAATGTTGTCTTGAGAAGAATTATAAGACTGCATATATAGTCAGTGGGAAGGAGTCCTGTGATCAGTTAAGAATATTTGTCACAGCCTGGCAGAAGGGAGGGTAACAGAAATACCTCATATTTACTATCTCTAATCTAGATGAATTATTTTCAGAAATAATCAGTCCTTGTTGCGAATTTAGACGTGAACTGAGTAAGGTTTCTCTAAACTCCACGAGTCTAAGACTAGCATTCTTTAAATGTTCAATGAAGTGATTTTTTAAAGTATTTTTAAATGACAGTCCTCAGCTAGGATCTTGGCTTACTGCTTAAGCAACAAAACAGCACGTTGGTTTATCATCCAAATAATTCACTCTTGAGACAACAATACCATCTTAAAAACTGCATTGTGCTTTACAGTTTTCAAAGTATGTTCATGTTTTTGCTTTCAAGAAAATTTGTGACTATCAGATATCAACAGAGAAAAGCATGTGAAGAGGAAAAGTCAAACTGAGATCTGAAAAATACAAAATTTTTTAACCAAAATATTCTTCTTTTAATAATGTCCTAAAACTTCACTACTAATTAAATCAATCGGCATAAGATACCCAAATCTTAAAAAACACAAACTCTGAAACAGAAAATTTTTCTTCTTCCAACATTCTTGCTCTTCACAGAGATTACTCTCATTACCCACAACTCAAAAAGAAACAGCCATTGCTGTCTTCGAGCCTAAGTTATCACAAGTGAGGTCACTAGACCAGCAGGGGCAGGACCCGCAGCAGCAGCATCACCTGGGAAGGTGTTAGAGATGCCAAGTCCCCAGACCCATCCAACCTACTCAATCAGAAACTCTGGCGTTTTAACAGCCCTCCATATGATTCTGATGCATGCAAACTATGGTCTTAGAAAATGGTTGTTTCTTTCCAACATGCCAGGATCCCTTCCCTTTCCCTGCTTCTCCTTAGCGTCTCTTTACTCTTTCTCACATTTTGCACAACCCAAAGATTTTCTCGTTTGAATGATTAATTCACCAATAACTTTGTGAGGATTTCCTACTTTCTTTCTTTTTAAAATGTGAGACTGCCTTTTAAACCATCCAATAAGTTTTAACATTTTTTACTACACATAAATTATTATGAGATGTTTACATAGACAGAGATTTTTAATATGTGTCAACAGGCATAAGAACAAACCTACACAAAAATCATTTTGTAGATGGCCTGCTTTTTCTTCATTCCATCTTAAACGGTATACAAAATAACACATTTGTAGGAAATTTTTTAAATACATCGTTATACCTGTCAAACAGTTTACAAAGAAGAAATTATTCCATGGCCATCAAAATCACCACTTTCTTACAGAAACATCTCTTTTGACATTTATACAATCCGCTCCTTCACTGCATCTTACTCACCTGTGTACATAATGCAGTTGATGAACTGAATCAATTGCTATCACCATCTCAGCCAAGTAAAATCGAGCCATATCTTCAGGCAATCTATCTTCAAATTTGCTTAGTAGAGTAAGCAAATCCCCACCAACATAATAATCCATAACCAGGTACTGAGAATGAAAAATAAAATGTACTCAATAAATAAGGGTGAAAAAACAATGTATCTAATGTAAACCAAGGTCAAATAGCACTGGATCAAATACTTTTGTTGTTAATTAACAAGGAGCTGGGTAAGATGATCAGCAGCAGTCACTTATAAGTCTTGAAAATTTCATAAAGCAGTTAATAAATCTTCTAAAAACTGGGGCAGGAAACAATATAGGATTAACATTGCTTTGTTGTTGTTTTTTGCAAAGTAAAAATATGGAAAAGTAACATCATCATCAACTACAACAACAGACCACAGTTTTACCAACATTTCAAAGAAGAATAAACATTTAAATTTTCCAAATAAATTTTTAAAACTCAGAATAAGAGTTCATCATACTAAGTGAAGTAAGTCAGAAAGAGAAAGACAAATACCACAAGATATCACTTATATGTAGAATCTAAAATGCAACACAAATGAACTTATGTTCAAAACAGAAACAGACTCACAGACATAGAAAACAAACTTATAGTTACCAAAGGGGAAAGGGGGTGGGAGAAGGATAACTTATGAGTTTGGGATTAGCAGATACAAACTACTATACATAAAATAGATAAACAACAAGGTCTTACTGTACAGCACAGAGAACTATACTCAATATTCTATAATAAATCATAATAGAAAAGAATGTATATATATATGTATAACTGAATCACTTTCCTGTACACCAGAAACTAACACAACATTGTAAATCAACTATACTTCAATTAAAACAAAAAAATCAATGGCCAATTATTTAATCAATCATGCTTAAGTAACGAAGCCTTCATAAAAAACCAGCATGGGGTTTAGATAGTGCCCAGGTTGGCAAACAAGTGGAGGTGCTGGGAGAGTGGTACATTCTTGGAGAGGGCATGAAGCTCCGTGCCCCTTTCCTCATACCTGCCCTACACATCTCTTTCATTGGGCTGTTCCTGAGTTCTGTGAGCTGCTCTAGAAAAGCAACTGAATCAGAGGAGGGGGTGGTGGAAATCTCTGATCTATAGCCTGTAGGTCAGAAGCACAAGTAACAACATGGACTTTGGACTGGGAAGTATGGGGGGCCATCTTGCAGGACTGAACCCTCAACCTGTGAGATCTGATGCTATCTCCAGTTAGATAGTATCAGAATTGAGTTAAATTATAGGACACCCAGCTAGTGTGGGAGAATTGCTTGATGTGTGGAAAACCCACACATCTAATGTCAGAAGTGAAGTACTGTGCAGAGGGTACTGTGTGTAGTGTAAATAAAAACAACAGAGTGTTCCTTTACAGTGTGTGTATACCAAAAAAGAAAAAACAAGGAGTATACACCAAAATATTGACAGCGATTATCTCTGGGTTGTTAGATTACAGACTATGTCATAGCTTTTTGTTATTTTCTGGATTGCTTTATAAACATGTATTACATATACATGTGTATATTATGTTATGTCATGTCATGTCATGTCATACAGTGCGTGAAAACTAGACATAGTGGAAAGATGGACTTTGTCGTCAGAGAGACCTGTATTCAAATTCTGACTATGGGTCATAAGTGGCTTTTGAAAAATTACTTAATTTCTTTGGTACTTTACTTTCTCATCTATATAACTACAATAATGATACCTTCTTCAGAGTATAGCACTTAGCATGATGGTTAGTAAATAGAATATATTTAGAATGTCAGTTATAATGTCTTAAAGTTCAGGTGATTTTATTATAGAATGGAATTATTATTTCAAGGATATTACCAAGTAATATCTTATTGACATTAAGAGTTAAAGAGTCTTGGGCTTCCCTGGTGGCGCAGTGGTTGAGAATCTGCCTGCCAATGCAGGGGACACGGGTTCGAGCCCTGGTCTGGGAAGATCCCACATGCCGCGGAGCAACTAGGCCCGTGAGCCACAATTACTGAGCCTGCGTGTCTGGAGCCTGTGCTCTGCAACAAGAGAGGCCGCGATAATGAGAAGCCCGTGCACCACGATGAAGAGTGGCCCCCACTTGCCGCAACTAGAGAAAGCCCTCGCACGAAACGAAGACCCAACACAGCCATAAATAAATAATTAAATAATTAAATAATTTTTTAAAAAAAAGAGTTAAAGAGTCTTGAGAAAATTCACATTCTTATTACTATACATTAGAACTACAAGCATGGGCAATTTTGTAAATAAAAGAAACTTATTTCATGTTTTAAATCCTTGAAAGTTAGGGCAACAATGTATTTCAAATCCTGGTCTATGGTTTACTTGCTATATTTACTAGGCCTAATGTTTAACAGTCTCTGTCAAGAAGATTAGAACAAAATAATTTAATGTAATAAAATTTTGTTAACATAAACATGTTGCTAGAATTGGCAATGGATGTAGAGAAGAAATCCACAGCTCTTACTTTAAAAAGAAGTACTTTGAGTATAGTAGCAAACACAGAAAGTTTTCAAACAAAAAAACAAGTCTACTATTAAAATTGGAATCTAATATTTATATATAGAAAGTCATATAACATAACTCATTTCTTCAATAAACATTTACTAGGTCCCAATCAGGATTTTTTTTGGTACCAAACAGAGGATAAAGAGATCAAAGGCTTCTACATCAAAGGCTTTCCTCTCTTGAAAGTGTACTCTATTCTTGCCATACCAGACTCCTAAGGTCTGAGTACACCATCTATCAATAAACTGCTAAAAAAATAATCATCTCAACATTTTTGCCACCCACGGTCACCATTTAAAACTTAGGCTCCTTGAGTCATCATCTATCTTCTACTTTCATCCACATACTGCTATGTGCTTCCCTTAATAAACCCATGGATCCCTTCACTTCCAACCTTTCAGTGTGCCTTACTGAACCTCTTCTACAGTAAACAAACGTCCTTGAGATAGAATAAAAAACTATGAATACATAAATATTCCTAGTTTTCCTTTCCTGCTGCCTGCTAAACAATGCTCTGGCTTTGCCTACTCACATTCTTTCCCCACCTTGTCCTCAGAGGTAAAGTAGCTGTAGTTAAGACAGAATTCAGCAACTGGGAGAAGCAAGAAGCAGAAAACACAAAAGAAGATTCTCAAGAGAAAAGCAATGAGTTGAAAATGAACTATACTTGCAATAGGATTTTAGTGTTAGGGAGACAAAAATGCATCCAGAAAGGCAAACAAGTAATAACCTCACATAGGAAAAAAGCCCCTCTTCCTCTATAACATATCTCAATGAATGTCTCTAAGTCATTCTTTTATGTTTTTTCCTTTGTTCACTACAACATTCAACTAAATCATCAAGGTCTTGTTGAGTCTACTCCCTACTAAATCTCTGTGAAGTCCATCTACTTCTATCCCTACCCACTACCAACAATCCTAACCCAGGCTCCTGGCCTCTCGACTATATTACTACTACAAGTTTAAGACCAAAGTCTTAATATATTTTATTATTTATATTTCATATATTTTATTCTGTAGATAATTTTCTTGGGAATGGAAAATAGAATCCAGAACAAGAAAGGGACAAATAAATTCATTTACTAATTCCACAGATATTTATATATAAGAACCTACTATTGCTAACAATATACTTATGCAATGGAGATACTACAATAAATTAGACATAATTCTTGCATTCATGGTATTTACAATCTAATGAAGAAGAAAACACAAATTAATGGGCAATTTCAGTGTAATATAAATCTTTGACAGGGATAAGAAGAGGGTATTGTTGCAGGCTCTTAAAGGAAAAGAACCCAACCTTTTAATCAGGTTCATTCATTCATTTGTCTGAAATTTATTTTTATACAAGGTATGAAGACTATTTTCTTATATACAGAGAGTCAATTATCTAAAACAAGTAGTTAAATATTCCATTCTTTCCCCCAGTTTAATTGAAATGCCCCCTCATTGTATTTTAAGACGCTAATACACTTGGATCTGCTCCTGGGCACTCTATTCTGCTACAGTTGTCTATTTCTATATCAATATCATATTGTTCTCATTGACTAATTAGTAAAATTTAATATCCAGTAGGACAAGTTCTTACTTATAGACTACCTTTAAAATATTACTCAATATGGCAAAAGTGTCTTTAAACAAGTTTAAGAAAACCATAGACTGAGAGGCAATATTCATAAGACATGTCAAGGAGATAATAATCCTAACATAAAGAGGTCCTACCAGTTGTTAAGAAGAGGGCAAGCAATCCAACAAAACTAGGTTGAGGCTATTAACAGGCTATTTCCTCACATAAGAGGAAACACAATTAGCCAATTAATATTGGGCTGGCCAACAAATTCGTTCGGTTAGTGAATACGTTGTTCCATAAAGTTCTTCGTGAAAGTGAAAAATGTCTTTTATTTTTACTTAAAACTGAATGAACTTGTCGGCCAACCCAATACACAGTCAAAACCAAAGCAACAAAGAGATATCTTTCACCAATTAGATTAGCAAAATGATCATTACTGTTTTGGAGAAAGTGACTTAAAACAACACTCCTTTTTTGGAAGGTGATAAACTACAACTATTTGGGAAAGTAATTTCACAGTATCTACTGAATTTTAAAAGGTGCATACCCCTTGATCTAGCATTTCCACTCTTAGGAATATAGTCAATTAAAATAAAAGCTCCAATGTGTAAGGCATATGGGCAAGTATGTTTACTGGACAGCACTGTTGATAACTGGAACAAATAAGAAAATATGAATAGAGATCAGCAAAAAAAACTGTTAAATGGATCCATTCAACATATCCATTCTATGAAATATGATACTGTTGCCCAAGAGAAAAATTAAATATATATGCCCATGAGATATTTTAAGTAACAACAGCAAGCTGCAGAGTAATACATACTTTGTAATCCCATTTTATAAAAAGGAAGAAAATATACATACACACACAAACATACAATTATACAAAGCGTAAAAAATGAAAGGATACAGCAAAGTTAACATTAGTTACCTCAAGAGGGTGAAATGAAAGATGAAGGTAAGGACTATTAACTTTTTAATGTATATAGATCTCTGTATTGTAGAGAGGAAAAGATCTAGTCAAATCGAAGTTGACCAATGGAGTAAAGTTCTGCAAAAGGCCAAAGGTGATGGAGTCAAAGGGAACGGTTGATAAGAATAATCCTAAATATAAAGATATACCTCATCCACATTGAGAAAAAAGATAAGAACAGGCCCAAATATGGATAAATTTGTATACGGGGGAAGCATGAAAGGAAATGCTGAGGTCAGAGCACAGAAAGTTAAGAAAGTTCATGCTTGAGTAACCAATGGCTTTCATTTTCTCCAGGAAGTAGGAGTTATAGAATGAGGGTGCAGGAATATTTGTATAATGTCCCTATACTGGAGATAGGGATCATAACTGTTATTCCTGCTTTATGGCTATGTAATAAGAGACAATAAAGATAAATGATTTGCCCAAACATTAAAGAGTAGGAAAGCCAGAACTCAGAGTTCTTGATCTTTGATCAGTTTCCTTCTTACTCAAATTAAAGAAAGTCAGTGTTCAGTAAAAAAGCTGACAATATCCATGACATAAAAGAGTATGTGCTAAGCACCAGAATAACAAATAAGAAATTAAGGATACAGGCTGAGTCCTCAGAAATCTTGTATCCCTCCAAAATACACAGATCTCTAGGTGTAGGTATACACATCAGAAGATTTCCAACTCTGAATTTCTAAAAAATCTCTAATTCAAAGCTTGTGCTTTTTAAGGAACTACATTCCAAGGAAAGAATGCTAAAGCATGTGAAAACATACAATAAATAGATTGTGTCCAGAGAAAAAACATTTCACAGAACAGATATGCTTTTAGAGAGAATACCAAACTCCTTTAGTCATCTTGCTGTCACATGAAGAGATTAATAGTCAATCCTTAGAGCCCCACCTTTTATTTATCCCTCCTAGCCCTTTTTTTTCACTCTTACAAAAATACCTTTCTAATAATTTCTATCTCCAGCACAAACTGGATTCCTGTAAAGAATGTAAAGTTCATATGACTAATTACAATTTAATATTTAAATATCTTTCATCCTCTAATCAGTTTACAAATGCTAATTCAAAAAGCAAAATTTTTGCTTTAAATATTTTCCTATCTGTTTTTTTCTTCCTCAAACATAAAATAATAGGAAACAGTGAATAAGAAAATGTGAGGAAAAAAGAAATTTTCATTGATTTGTAATATTCTAAATGATATCTAAGTGATAAGAAGTTTATGTGTCCATATAGATGCAACTAAGTAGGTTTGTATTTAATGAGTTTTTCTTAAGGAAAAAATGTTCTAATCACATCTTAATATCATTCATTAAATTATGCAAGTTCTTCCTAAACAAATAAAATGCACATATGCTATGACCATATATTTTTTCATAAACTGGCTATAGTGATATTTGAGCATATTACAAATGAAAGTCAAATTATTTACCACAGCTTCCTTGAATTGTATAGCTCTGTAAATCATGTTACTTATTTGACTGCTTTAGGGCTACTAGGGTTAAAAGTTATTTTGGAAAATAACTATGTATAATAAAATTTCTTTGTGGGTATCTAAAACAAGGTTTGTCAACATTTTTAAATGATTTTATTTTCTTATATTTCATGAATATTCAAAAGAAAATCTTTGATGATAACAAGACAATTTAGGACTTCTGACTCTTGAGACTAATATACCATGAAGGTTTCCCTAAACTAAAGAAAAACTGGCAGTTTACAGGAGAGCTGACTACTAGAGTATTTCAGTCCTCCTCCAGTTATTGTGGAATTTTAATTCTAATATAATTAATGGCTGATATATACACACAATTTCTTAGAAATGTCTTTGAAAAAGAAATATTAATCCTAATCTCAAATGCAAAGAGCACAGATAAGACTAAATAACTCAGAGGAGAGAGAATGATAAGTCAGGCTTTTATTCATTGAAAATTAGGCAAAATTTTGCTATATAAAATTTGGCATTTGGACATTTTATTTCTGTATCTATATATATTTCTATACTTATAGCAAAATGTAGATTTTTAAGCAATCCATAAATATACAGTGTTATATCTATCTACCATAGAATTCATTGTCATAGTGGATTTTAGTCCTTATCCAAAAACTTTTGAAAAGTCATCATGATAAATTGTTACAATTTTGCTAAGCAAATAATTGGCATGTGTTCAATTTACTCTTAATTTTGCTGACAAATCTATGCAGATTATATTTGTACTGATACATTCATCCCTAAAATTTCATATAAGTATGGTAAATTCAAGTCAAATATTCCATTCAATTTAACAGCTGAGCAACTAAGATGTGCAAAGCTCTATGTTATGACTTTTAAACAATTCTGACAATAACCCACAAAAATAATATGGTTTATATGATTATTCAGTAACCATTATAAAAGAAATGTCATGAAACAATATTTACTCTTACTATTTGAACTGTCATTTTTCTAGTCTATTTAATTTTTTAAATGCTGGTGTAACCTACTAAATTGATTTTATGACTCACAATTTGAAGTTTGAAAAACACTTTTATACTCTGGAAGCATGTACGAGATACAAAGACAAGTAATGACCCTGTTTGAACACCTGAACCTGGCCTGAAATCAGATAAACTTCACGGCTATTAAGTCACATTAACCTCTAATTATATTTTAGCTAAAGATAGCAGGGTTCATGTCATCTATTTAAAAATTTTTTAAGTTGTACCAAAAAAATCCAAGATGTATACATACGTAGGTTAATCATATAATAGCAGTACTAAAAAATGTAAAGCTAAAATGAAATAAGAAAGATCAATTCAAATTGGGAATTCTGGAAATACTGTTAAGATGTAGAATTTCAGTACAATTCTAAAGTATTAGCTAGACTTCAACAGGACTAGTGGCAGGAAGAGGAAGGAGTGGCACTAGTATGAAAGATATCATGGACAATAAAAACAAAGACAAAAAGTAAAAGAGTACAGAGAATGCTCAAGAATGGAGGGTATTCCCTCCACTGAGGCTGAAACAGAGAATTTGGGCAGGCACAATATTTCCAGTCATATCTTTTTATTTACCACTATACTATATTTAACACAATTAATGGTTTTCTCTACCAACTCTCCTTTCAGTTTCCATGGTGCAGTATTTTGATTCTCTTTCTTGCTCTGACCATTTCCACTAGTTTTCTACTTCTTGGGGTGCCCTATCTCCGACTTCTCTAGGCAAACTTGTTTTCTCATTTTACAAGCACTGCTCAGTGATTCTCATTTACTCCTTGTATTCACTGTTTTCTACAAAAGGCGTTGGCCAAGTTTTCCTGTAAAGGACCAGAGAGTAAATACTTTAGGCTTGGCAGGCCAAGAGGCAAAATCAAGGATATTATATAGGTACATATATAATAAGAGAGAAAACAAATTTCCACACATTTCATTAGCAAAATGCAAAATATAATAATGATAATTGAATACAATTTTTGTAACATGGACTACTAATGAGAAAATGTAATTCTTTTGTGGGGAGAGGGGAATAGAACAGTTTGCTTAACTGGGGCTCAAAGTTAGTATTCCCTATCATCAAAAACCTACTGCAAATGTAAATCTGCAAATGCTGATCTGTATTGAGATTCTACGTATTTCATCTGTGAAACGCTATTCACAAAGATAGGTACTGCCAAATACTTGTATCATTTAATGAGTATATAATTTTGATTGAGCATATTCCTCTACTTGAAATGCATTTATAGAATGCTATTAAAATTTTCTCCTGATTCTTGTGTATAAGTATGTCATTACTGCAGATTAACCACTTCTAACTGAAATTTAGGTGGAAGTTCTCAACTGCCCAGTTAAATGGATGTTGAACTACAAACATTTCCTTTGCACTTGCATCAAGTTCCAAAAATTGCTGCTAGAACTGTAGTTTGAGCTCAAAAGATCTATCAGCTGCAAATCTATGTGGAAATGGAGATCTCACTCCTTTTTACTTTTGACAGCATGGGAAGTAGATACAGCAGCTTGACATTACTTGTGATTCAAACAATGTCAGTTGTCAAAATGACTTCACCATAGCATAGTTTTGCACATAAGTGTTGTTTTGCCTTGTAATTTTATTTTAAATTTATTTTTAAAACATATCAAGTCTACAGGAAAAGCTAATTTCCAAGCCTTTTCAATACGTCATTATAATACAACCGTAATAATGGTTGAGGGTGGGGTTTTTTGTTCAGAAATATTTCAATCGGTCCTTTGTTCAAAATATCGCAATAAAATGTTACCACTGCAAAACCAGTGAATGGCTGTATGGTACAGCAAGAATGTTTAGCTTTGGTTTCTGATAAAAATCCATGGAAATGATAATAGCTGTTTCCAAAAAACTGAATGAAGCGCAACGTTGATACTACTGGTTCAACACACGATAGATTCAAATATTTGCTGCAAACTACCTGCTGATTAATAAGACAATGAACATCTACATGCTTTAAGCAACTAATATTTTCATATGATTTGTAAATCTGCCCAAATAAGCCTTTTCCTGCTCATACATATTTTTACCACTCTCAATTGTAATATGTTTTAGCAGATTCCAATTCAGGTTGTATCAAATCAGTGTTTTCTCAACTTCTTTGAAAATAATATGACTGTAATGATTCCACACAAGATATTCACAGAGGCTAATTCCTCAGCTATTTCAAACTCAAACACTGACTCCTCAAGTAACAAGGACTGAGCAGAATCAGCACCATCTTTCAACTCAAGAGTCAAAGAAACCCTCTCAGTGTGACAGGAAATGATTATTTCCCTGGTTTTAAAATCCACCATTGATGCTGCTCCCATTGTCCTCGATTCTTGAAGCAACTGTTCTCACCAAAAGGCTAATAGTCTTAGACAAGTTTATTTTCTGTGGACACATTTCTTTGGCTGCTGAAATCAAACATGATTTAATTAACTCAAGATTGGTAAATGGCTTTCCTTGCTTGGCTAGTAAATGAGCCACTCAGGAACTCACTACAGTTGCAGCCTCATTTTCATTTTTTATTTTGTGAAAAAATTCTGCTGTGATAAGATATTGTTTTAAATTTTCTAACTTTTCTGACTGCTGCTTTCCTGTGAGTTAGGAATGTTGTGATGAGTGCTCAGTTTGGCAATGTAGACATTTATTGTATTCTATTAATACAAGTGAAGTGTAGTTGTGCAATAAACACTATGCTGTAATTTAATTCATTAACAAAATAATCCACACTCTACTGTGCCTTAAAAGCATGATACTGAAAAGTCTACTTTTCTTATTTTGACATGAGGCATATGCACTGTTAATTTTAAAAATAATAAAATGTCATGATATAGCACTTGAAATGCTATCAAGTTATAAATTGAAATGCTATCAAGTTATAACTGTCACTGGACTTTGCAGTCTGACTCAGTGCAAAGCAATAAGTAACACATATAGTGTGTTACCCTCTGTCACAGTGCCAATCTCCATCACAACTAGTCAACTCTGCCACAAAGCAGCCATAGATAATACATAAATCAATGGGCATGGCTGTGTGTCAATAAAACTTTATAAACACTGAAATTTGAACTTTATATAATATTCACATGTCATAAAATATTCTTCTTTTGATTTTTTCCAACTACTTAAAAATGTAAAAACAATTCTTAGCTTGCAGGCTGTACGAAAATAGGTGGTGAGCCAGATTTGAGCTGCAGGCCACAATTTGCCAAAATCTGATCTATAAGAAATCCAAGACACCCTCAGAAACACCAGACTTACATATCTAACACATTAAATGGCTCACATGACAATTCAAACCCAACATATATCAAATTAAACTAATCATCTTCCCACCTACTTTAAATTTTCTCTTCCTCCTATATTCCCCAACTCAATTCATCACCTACCAACCACTGAATCCCACAAGTCAGACACCAGAAAACTGGGAATCATTCTGACTCCTCTCTCCTCCACTGACACTCACTCAAACACAAGTTCTAATTATTTTACTTCTTAAATGGTACCTGAAACCATCACCTCCCACTGTCACCTTTATTCAATCTCTCATTATCTGTCACCTGAATATTGTCTCCTAACTAGTCTCTCTAGTTTTGCCCCCTGAAATCCATCCTTAACACTGCTGCTAGGATGTTCTATATAAAATATAAAACTGATTATCACACTATCCTTAAAACCCTCCTGGAAATTAGAATAAAAGTTGAACTCTTCTGCATGGCCTACACTCTGGAAGCCTCATTTTATACCTCTCTCCCCTCCTTATCATAATCACACTAGCCTTCCTCTCATCCCTCAAACAACCTCAGTCCTTTCCTGCCACAAACCCTTCTACAGTCCTAAAACAGCAGCTTCCAAACTTGCTCTGTGAAAGAACCCGGAGAAAGCATGAAGGAAAGCGGAAGGAGGAAGCTAAGAGATCAGTCAGGGCAGTTGCGTTTCTATATGCTTCATTGTATAGGCTTTCAGATATAATGTCATTTTACAAAACACACACACTAGAGTTCCATGATCAAAAAAATATTTGTTTCTAAAAAAAAAAAAAATTTGTTTTTGAAACTCATGACTGTAAAAGTCTAATTTCCTTACCATAACGTATAAGGTGCTATATATTATGTGACTCTCTCATCTCTCCTCCCTCATCCCCAAGCCTCTTTTTCTATCCTTCATCAAAAGGAACATAACAGGTGGCTTCAAATCTCCATGCTCACCAAGCCATCTCCGCCTCTTCTCCCTTCTTGGTTTAGCCAATGGACATTTGTCTTAGAAGAGCCCTTATTGACTTCATACCTTTGAATAAATGTTATATTTTTCTTATATGAAACAATGTGAAAATATTATTTACTTGACTGTGAATTCCTTGTCTGGTTCCCCTCACAAGAATGTAAGAATAAGAAAAGAGATCCTTTGTCTGTCTTATTCACTACTGAGTCTCTATAATCTAAAGAACAATGCCTAGCACACAGCACATGTCCAATAAATATCTATCAACTTAATGAAAAATGTCTTATTAATTTTTACATCTCAGTACATAGTAGTAGTAGCTGGCACAAAGCAGGAACTCAACACATGTATGCTAAAAAATAAACCTTGAAATAAAAACTGGGGTCAGAAAATGAAGAGCTTTGAATAACAGGCCAAGGAGTTGTACACGCTACTGTGACAGATATCACCTGTTTTCCTATTTACTTGTTCATCTCTTCAATCTTCAATTGGTAGTGCTTCTAACAGTTTGATTTTCCTCCAAGCTCTTTCCTAACTTCTTTTGTCAAGTGGTTCATGATGTTAATATAAAATTAAGACAGCCTAGATTTTAAATATGGCTCTACTTAAAGTAACACATGACAACTTTGAAAAATATGTAAAATTCTAAATAGTAATAGAATACTACAAATAAGATACCTTGAGAAAATCATGGAAAAAAATCCTGACCACCTTTTATAGAATGTAAATCTGTTTGGATTTAGTTTTGACGTATTTATTAAAAAACATAAAAAATTCCAATGGAAAGGTATTGAATTACCCAGGGAAAGAAATCACATATCAAAATAAACAACTTACACTCCAAAATTCAGTGGTTTTCTAAATAACATTTACATTTAAATAATGCTTAAGAGAAAATAATGCTAAATTCTGCCAATAAAAAATTAATAAGGATATAGAGACATATAAAAAGATTCTTACTAAGTTATTGTCATCTTGGAAAGCATAATGCAAAGTTGTAATCCATTTATTGTCTCCATTCACTAACACATCCCTTTCTTCACGAAAACATGCTGTCTGAAAAGGAAAAAAACATTTTTTTAGATAAAGAATACTTCATGTAAAACTAGGAAATATATTATGCAAACAATTGCTTAAAATATTTATTACACTTTCTGTTCTGAAAAGGGACTACATCTAATATTATATGACTTTCCAATAAGTCAAGTTTCAAAGAACCCTCAGAAATTGAACAACTGGAACAGTACACTTAAAAGTATTTTATATTTAAAAATACTGTTGTAGCTCAAAAAAATCAGAAAAATACACAGAATTATTTAACAACCACGGTCCAATCTACCATCTAGATAATATAAATGTCAACATTTTGTCACATTTACTTCTGATCTTTTTGTTATTAAGAAAATATGATACAAGTTGTAGCCTTCTTATTCCTAGAGCATTCCTGTCCCTTCTCCCTCTGAGAAAATGAATAATCTGAAGTTAGTATATATTCTTCCCATCACATGCTTTATTACACATGTATGTGTCCAAAAACAATAGAATTGTTTTGTGTTTTGAAAACTTCCATGAATAGTGTAATTTCATCTATCCCTTTGCAACGAGATCCCTTTTTACTCAATAATGGCTGTTTACCTTTTAATTGCTATGGTATTCCATTGTAGGAATACAGCAGAATTTATTTATGTAACCCCCCAATCATGAAAATCACCCAATTTTGCGTTATTTCAATGCTGCAATGAATATATTTGTACAAATGTACAGTAAGTCCCCTACATACGAACCTTCAAATTGTGAACTTTCAAAGATGCGAACGTGTGTTGGCATGTCCAATCACGTAAGTTAGTTCACCTGTCTGGCATATGTTGCCACATGCATGCATCCTCTACAAGTGGTTGTGCTTTTGCGTATACTTTACTGTACAGCACTGTATAGAGTACAGCAGTACAGTATTTTTATTTCAAGCCCAGGATGTCTGGAAGCAAGTGTAAAAGCAGCGGTGATGTAGCTGGTACAGTACTACCCAGACATCACTGGATCGTTTTTTCAAGAGGGTAGATAGAATTGAATCCAGCAAGGAACCAGAACCTTTGCCATCAGTGTCAGGCGTGAGTGAAATTGCAGCTTGCCCTCCGTCTCCTATTGCTGATGATCCTTCAGCTCTACCATCTCCCCCCTCCTTTCCCTCCTCCAGTCAGTAACTCTTCTTGCCTGTTCACTTGATGCCAGCCCCTGTATGCCAGCTGTCGTACTGTACTACTGTACTTTTCAAGGTACTGTACTGTAAGATTAAAAATGTTTTATTTTTTGTGTTTGTTTTTTATGTAATATTTGTGTGAAAAGTATTATATACCTATTACAGTACAGTACTATATAGCCGACTGTGTTAGTTGGACACCTAGGCTAACTTTGTTGGACTTACAAACAAGTTGGACTTACGAACGCGCTCTAGGGAACGGAACTCGTTCGTTGTAGGGGACTTGCAAGAGTTTCCCTAGAGTATACACTTGGAAACAGAAATACTAGTTTTAAGCGTTTTCAGCTTTACCAGATTCAGCCAATTTTCTTTCCTAAGTGGTATACCAGTTACTACCCTCACCCCAGTGTATGAAATCTCCCCTTTTCCCCACATCCTCAACTACACTTGGCATTGTTAAACTTTTAAGTGTGTGTCAATATGATGGGTGTGAAATAATATCTCATCATTCTTTTAATTAACATATTCCTAATTACAGGTGTAAATAAATCTTTTTTTGTTGCACTCATATTTTTTAATTAATTTTTATTGGAGTATAGTTGCTTTACAATGTTGTGTTAGTTTCTACTGTACAGCAAAGTGAATCAGCTATACGTATACATATATCCCCTCTTTTTTGGATTTCCTTCCCATTTAGGTCACCACAGAGCATTGAGTAGAGGTCCCTGTAAATAAATAATTTTACATATGCTTATTGGACATCTGAGTTTTCTCTTTGAAAAACTCCCTTTGCCCATTTTCTCTAATGAACTGTCTTTTTCTTACTGATTTATAAAAGTTTTAATTTATTCTGAGGCTATATTTCCACTATTATAAAGATATATCCTGGAGAACCTTAGAAATGTGTGGCTAAAAATAAAAAATAATTTACATGATACTTTATAATTCTATAATATATCTTTAAATTTTTAATTAAAAAGCTGCTATGCCAAAAAGAACTGAAAGGTACAGCAGAAATTAAAAGTCTCCCTGAGTCACACCCTGATAGTTTCACTGTCCAGCTGTTATGTCCAGAGGTTACTACCAATAACTCAGCTGAATTTCTTCTCAGAAAATTTCTATATACACATAAGCATATACACACACACACACACACACACTATATTCATATGGCATCCCATCTCCCCTATCTTTTCTTCCTTTACACAAATGAGATCACAGTGCTCTGTAAGTCGTTTTTTTCAAGTAATAATATATCTGAACAGCTTTCCACACCAGTACATAGAGACCTAATTTTTCTTAATGGCTGTACCACATTCCATACACACTGAAAAACCATCATACAGTATTCTACACATAGCAGGTGCCTAATAATTTATTTCCCACAAGATAAATTCAACAGCCATGATATACAAAACAATTAGCATTACTTAATTTACCCTAATTACGTACCTTAATTTTTTTCCACATATTTCCATAAATTTTATTTGATGCAATAGAATTTCCAAAGCCATTTATTAAACAGCATCACCAAGGAAAATTTTAAAAACAAATAAAGCTTAAACCAAATGAATGGGCAGTTTTACCTGTCAATTCAACTATTAAAATCTACAATATTATGCTTTCGTTCACTTTAGGGGGAAAAATAGAATCACTTGACATACAACTAACTTCTGTTTTAGACTTTAACTGACCTGAAATTATGGTTTGCTGCTAACATTTTAGAGAGGTGGTGAAGTCTGTCAAGCCTAGGAGACTCCTTTCTCCTGGCTTTATCTTACCAGGACAGCTATCTGAAATTTTAAAGACATTTCCAGCTAGAATCTGGAAATGTGACTGACTGATGACTCCAAACTAAATAATAACTCCAAACTAAATAAAGCTCCAAAGACTACCTGTCAACAGAACAGATTAACTTTAGTAGATTCTAATCTATTCTAAACTATGTAGTGAAAAAATAAATTAATTTTTAAAAACATAAAATATAAACTATAATATAGAATTTTAAACATATACAAGAGAAAGCAGTAAAATAATCCCCTGCCCCCAATGTACCCATCAACCAATTTCAACAATTATTTTATTGTTCAATCTTATTTCATCTACACTCTCACCCACTTACCACCACCCTTCCTCCACGCACATACATGCGAACACTCACACATATGTATATATACAGAGGATTTTTTTGAAGCAAATCTCAGACATCATATGATTTTATCCATACATACTTAGGTATTATAGACTATTCCTATTAATGCCTCAGATACTTAGTTTAGATGTGAAGCACAGTCTCCTTTTTTGCTTCAGTATATCACACTGTCCTCAGTTGGTTGTCACAGCTGAGGAGGGGTGAGGGGTAATGCTACCAGCATCTAGTGGGAAGAGGCCAGGGATGCTGCTTCACATCCTACAATGCATAGGACAGCCCCCAGATGGAATTATCTGGCCTCAAATGTCGTAAGTGCCACTGCTGAAACACCCTGTTCTAGATCAATATTAACCCAACCATGATGCATGTATACCAAGGATTCAATATAAAGACATTTAATAATGTCCATTTCAATTACATTTTTGAAAAAACTAAGTAAGATTCTTTTAAAATCCTCCCTTAAAAAAAAGAATATTTGAGTCTCTAAGAATGCAATAATCACAAAGGAGAGGTTACTGGAGACCATATAGCTTCTTCAGATTCTGTCACTCAGTTTCTATTCAATCAAACATTCTACTTGCACAGTGATGGTTTTGAGTGTTGTGCAGTTTTACATTGTTAATATTCAGTTATATACTGTTTAAATTTTATCCTTAATGGGTTATTGGTTAAAAAGAAAGAAGAAAAGGAATACCTATGCTGAAACAGAAGTTAATACAGACCATATATAAATGATAATAATTCTGCAAAACTGTCACATGATTCTCTTCCCTAGATCCAAAGTCTCCCTGAGTCACACCCTGACTAGTCACACCCTAAATATACACAAACCAGTACTATCACAGTTAAACTAAGATATATTATTCCTCCACTTATGGTATAGAGACAAGTATCTTTATTTAATAAATAAGATAACTGAGCCTTGATCATCAGATCAACATTCTTATACAGAATATCCAAATTGCCCAAATACTTGGAAATCACATGTTAAAATGAGAAAATCCATTCATGATATATCTACTTTGGCTTCTAATTTATAAGTAATAAAGAGTTATCTCACCCATGAAGTATTACCACAAAAAAAGACTTTCAAATAATAATTGAATCATTCTCTCTAAGCTAATATTTGAGGGGAAAAAAGTCAAGTTTTTTTTATTTTTAAAAAATAGATAAACAAGTGGAATTTTAAATTGCAAAATGCAAGAACTTCAAATATCAGCTCTTACACACCAAAGCATCAATTTACTTTTAAATCTCCTTATTAATATATATTTGGTGACCAAATCAAACATGAGATACGTCACATAAATCATTTGATAACATCCACAATTGGCAAATGTGTGAGAAAACAGACATGTTTACATACTATGAGTGCAAAGATATACTGATCCAACTTTTTTTAGAAGACAATTTGGCAATAGCTATCGAAGTTTAAAGGTATACCCACCCCACACAACCCAGGAGTTCCACTACTGAGGAGTTTAATCTGGGGAGTGGATAAATTCTAGAGTCAGCAGGACGTGAAAATCCCTTAGCGTAAAAATTATCCTTAAAATCCCTTCAACCTCAGCATACACAACCTGGAGTACCTCAGGGTAGCCAACAGCAATATCTCTGATTAACAGTATTTCACGTCCTTTCTATTTCTATGTTACATTGCATATACTTCTTAGGTGGCGTGACTAGTTCTGATGCACTATTTTCTCTCTTGTTTTGAAATTTCTCTTTGCTAAACACACATAGTTAGATTTGGTGAAATAACCAAATAAAAATAGTAAAAAGGTGGAAATAATCTAAATGCCCATCAATGTTTAAAAAAAAAAAAATCATCCTACTAAACAATATATCCATTCAGTATAATGAAACTATTAAAAAGAATCAGGTAGGGCTTCCCTGGTGGCGCAGTGGTTAAGAATCCGCCTGCCAATGCAGGCGACACGGGTTCGAGCCCTGGTCCGGGAAGATCCCACATGCCACGGAGCAACTATGCCCGTGAGCCACAACTACTGAGCCTGCGCTCTAGAGCCTGTGAGCCACAACTACTGAAGCCCGCGTGCCTAGAGCCCGTGCTCCACAACAAGAGAAGTCACTGCAATGAGAAGCCTGCGCATTGCAACGAAGAGTAACCCCTGCTCACCACAACCAGAGAAAAGTCCGCACGCAGCAACAAGAACCCAACACAGCCAAAAATAAAATAAAAAATAAATAAATACTTTATTTAAAAAAAAAAAGAATTAGGTAAATGTATAAATATGGAAATGGAAAAATCCAATATATATTATTAAGTGATAAAAGCACTGTGAAAAAATCAGTCTTTTAATATGATTCCAATATAGTAAAATTTTCTATTAAGGATAAATAAGAAACTCTTAATAATGATTTACTTTGAACAGAAAGACTGGACATCTGAGGGAGGGGGAAAAAAGCTTTCATTTTTTTACTTGTTATTTTCTAGAGTGCTTGCATTTTCTTTTTTTACTATACGTAGCAGATCAGGAAGTAGAGGCAGTTCCAATCTAATGACCTCAATTCATTACTACTATTAACTACTGCTGCTACTACTACTACTACTACTGGCACATACATGTATAAAAATAATAAAACAGGGCTAACAACAATAACAAAAATAAGACAATAGGCATAAACCAGTACTATCACAGTTAAACTAAGATATATTATTCCTCCACTTATGGTATAGAGACAATTATATTTATTTAATAAATAAGATAACTGAGCCTTGGAAAGGTTTGACTCTTGAGATGGAGAGCATTTCTGTAAACTATACTGCATCTTCCAACGAAATGAGTAAGACATCTCCTATATGAGTGAAATCAATAAGAGTTGAATAAATTTGAAGTGAAAGTAAAATTCACAGAATAGATTAGGAGAAGTTAACTTAAGTGATTGTTGACACACTAACAAAGTTTGTAAATGATGAATCTTTAGAGATATTAATCTTTGTAACTAAAAGATTATTTACTAATTATCTATCTGCCAGGTATAGAAAGAGACAAATTTCCTAGTATCTTCAAATAATCCATGTCCCACTAATTATATATCTGTTACATACCCTAAATAGAAATAAATATGACAAACAGGTTGGAGGTAAATCTCTGAATAGTGTTCTAAAGTATCACAATACACAGATTTAAAAAGTAAGAAATTTTGCTGCTCATTTGTAATTCATTAAGCATCACTGGTAGGACCAGTTTTCCAAAATTAGATAAGTAATGATCAGAATGGGTTTCTTTTTAATGTTTTTTTAAAAAAGGATTTGACAATTCAAGCACAGAAATATAATTCCATCCTACTTTAAAATGAATTCCTCTTTAAAAGTTTCAATGTAGAATTTCTTCCTAAAAAATGAAAGTTTCAAATAGTTTGGGGCAAGTTCCTTTCAAATACTGAACCAGCCTTGTATCCCTCAAATAAACCCCACTTGGTCATGGTGTATGATTTGTTTTATATATTGCTGAACTCTATTTGCTAATATTTGCATCTATGTTCATGAGGCATATTGATCTTTAACTTTCTTTGTATGGTCCTTATCTGGTTGGTTATTCCATCAGAATAATACTGACCTCAAGGAATGAGTGACATTCCTTGGGTCCCAAGGCCCCTAGCTGTTCCACATTCTCTCTGCCTTTCAGAGTCTTTGTATATCTGTTTTATATGTAATGTCCATGGTCTTTACCTGTACTTAATGGGAAAGATAGGAAGAAGCACATCTATTCCATCTTGCCCCAGAAACAGAACATATTAATGATTTTTAATTCAACAAAATAATTTTTAATTATTCCTGTTTTATCTTCAATTTTGCCACTTCCTCCAGTGAGTAATGAAAGTTAAACCAGTTACCCTTTCTTTTCAAAATTCTTCCCCAACATACATACACTACCAAACGTAAAATAGATAGCTAGTGGGAAGCAGCTGCATAGCACAGGGAGATCAGCTCGGTGCTTTGTGACCACGTAGAGGGGTGGGATAGGGAGGGTGGGAGGGAGGGAGATGCAAGAGGGAAGAGATATGGGGACATATGTATATGTATAACTGATTCACTTTGTTATAAAACAGAAACTAATACACCATTGTAAAGCAATTATACTCCAATAAAGATGTTAAAAAAAAAAAAAATTCTTCCCCAACATATCCAACATCATAAAAAGTAAGTACAAACTTCAATTAAATTTTTTAAAAGTTCTAACCCTGGAACACTAAACCACTACAATTATGAGTTCTGCGAAACAATTAGAACATAATTCTTTACTAATTTTTAATAATAAGACTTATTGTTCCAACTGCTGGCAATGCTGTCAGCCCCTCCAGGCTTTGTCTCAGCCAACGAAAGCCTACTAGTCCAAGGCCATGTCCTTCTGGAGGCAGCCCGTATCCAGTGACTAACTGAGGCAAGTGCATAAAGGTCAACCATTTGGCCCAAGGCAGGACAACTCTGAAGGACCATTTCTGCTCCACGGATCCCTGTTGGAACAACAGAGGCTGAAGGGGCAGCTTGACTTCTCCCTGACAAATCATATTTCACCTCCTTTCCCGTCTGTCAATGACAATTTCAAAAGCACCCCCTAATAAATAGACTGCATACTAAACTCAATCTCAGTGTTTATTACCTGGAAAATATGACCAGTGACAGTAAGGCAATTCAGTTTTAGGGAAATACAAAAGTAAATATTGAAGTTATTGAATATAACGGGCACTGGCACATATGTCAGAGAGTGACATAAAACTTTCCAGATACTCTTTTAAACACGATTTTATTACCTCTGTAATTACCTCTGGGAGGTAAAGAGGGGCTGGACTTGGGCAGGGTATAGTTAAAGAGTACTTTAGCTTTACCTGTAATGTGCTATTATTTGTTTTACAAAGAATATATCTGTAATTTCATGTGTGCAGTTTTTTTCAGTAGGCAAATAGAAAAAAAAGACTGAAAGCAAAACTTGCCCAAAATGTTATTAATTCTAAGTGATGGAATACAAGTGATTATTAGTTTCTTCTTTGTGTTTTGTTATTTCTTCAAATTTTCTAAAAGAAAGAAATATTGAAATATTTACTTTCACTACCACAGTATGTATCTATCATCATGGGAACCATTTTTGCTTTTCCCTATGTATTTGCTGTTTTTCAGGTTGCTACAAGTACTGGTATATACAGAAAGATTTCTAAGGGCAAATTTATCATTATCCTCTTATGAATCTTACTACCCTCTAGAGCTAACACTCAGCCTACTCAGCAGTATAATCCTTCTGTAAGTTAAAATATTAAAATACTTCCACACTGGTAAGTTCTGCTTCCCTGAGGCCTGTGAATGCCCTACCTCACTGAGCAACTCACTATAACCCAGAACAGCAGGAGACCTCCAGAACCACTCCCCAAATTTACGTGTAATGTCAGGTTTGACATACATATCGGCTATTAGATATTTTCAACATCATTCCAGTCAGTCTTTCCCTCAAATCTAGCACCAAGATTAAAATGCTGACAACTCTTGCAACAGCAGATTTTACTCCCATTTTTAATAATATAAAACAAAACATAAATTTAACTGCATAGTCAGCAATAAACAGAATTCTTACAGGCCATATTCAAAATTCCTGCTGAATTTGCTTATAGCAGAATAAAGATAAATAATATAAACAAGTTATATCAAATTGGATATCAATCACTACAAAATTTCTTCCTATAAAAGAAACTGGTTTCCACACATCCTTTTAACATAAGTGTCTAAGCCTGACATTCTAAGGGTTTCCATTTGGTTTTCAGATAATATTAAAATAGCATCACAAATGTAACATTCATCATAACTATATCATAATTGTGAATTATTGAATTTGTCTCTTAGGCCTTAAAAAATAATGCCATCGTAGATAAAAGGTTACTAAATGATACTTAAAGACCTATTGGCTCTCTATAATTTTATTTTTCTCTAAAAATATTTCTAAAATATTATTTAAATATTCCAATAATTAGAATCTTACCTCAGCTCTTTTCAGCATTTCCCATTTATTCAATATTTTCATGGCAAATACTTTATCTGCATTTTTTAGTTTCACTACAGCAACCTAGGAAAGGAAATACAACTTTTAAAATGTGACAAATAATACTTTTTTCAGTCATCCATTTTCCTTTTTCCTCTCTGTAAAAAAAAAATAAATACCAAAATTATCAGATTTCCATGCAGTTCAAATTCTAAGATCCTAAATCAAATAATATTGTCAGTTGAAAAAGTTACATTAGTGAACATGTGCCAAACAAACAACTGTGTTTTTGAACATGGTGTCGGTTGGTGATTGTATATTATATTCTTGTTTTCAAGTTTTCTGCTCTGGAATTTAAACTCAGTATCTACTAGCACTAAGAAATTGACCAAAATGTACCAAATGAAATAACTAGAGCTTAAACACTGCATGCCAAGTTCCAACACGATGCTACAGGGAAAGCCAGCTGCCAAAACAAACATGTTTCATGGGTATCAAACAGTATGACATAAACTGACACGCCACATATTCTTACACACTATACCACAACCCCCAACGTGTGCACACACACACACACACACACACACACAAAACCTAAAGATCAATTAAGGCTAACATCTCTACAAATTGTAGACTTCACACATACCTTTCCAACAAAAAAAGGAGCAGATACTTCTGTATTTTGTATTTTAGTTATGGATCAAAAAACTGTCAAATACAAATAAGTAATCCCCTATTTTCACTCTCAACAAACTGATTACGTTTCTGTTTCTACTTCTCTCCCTCAGTTTGACTAGATAATCTCAAAGGGCCCTTGCAGCTTACTTGGGATGCTATAGAGCAGAGACTGAACTACAGAAGAGGAGACAAAGGCTGTTTCCAGTTACTGGGGGCGGGTGGAGTAGGGAGAAGACAAATACTACTCTAATGTACAGAAGGAGAAAACAAACTATATACAACATATCTTCAAACAGTTCAAAAGGATAGTTCTAAGCATAGAGAATAGGTTTAAACTCAAGTCCAAAATTTTTTAAATCTTAATAGCAAATGTACATATCAGGGGCATTTAATAAATTTATTTTTGGATCAGAGTGCAATAACAATAATATGACTATATAATTAAAATCAGTGTATAATACTATAATATTATCTAAACTAGAATACATCTTGGTAATTGTCATAAATGGTTATACTAATGACTGTGATTACAGTTTCTCATCAATTAAAATGGTGGGAAGGAAGAAGAAATATCTCAAATTCATATGCAGTCACTTTAGTCTTTAGTCATACCTGGTCATATCTGCAGAAATGACGGATCAGTTGGTTCATGTTTAAAGAAAAGGGGCTGTACAAGATACAGAAACAACCTAAATACCCAATGACAGGTGAATGGATAAAGAAAATGGAATGTTATTCAGCCATAAAAAAGAAGGAAATCTTGCTTTTGTGACAACATGGGTGAACCTAGAGGACATTATGCTAAGTGAAATAAGCCAGAAACAGAAAGACAAAAACTGTATCATCTCACTCCTATGGGAAATCTGAAAAAGGTGAACTCATAGAAACAGAAAATTCTATTTCTAGAATTCTAATTCTAGAAAGGTGGTGAAAGGGGCTGGGAGTTGAGGGAAACGGGGAGATGTTGGTCAAAGGGTACAAATTTCCAGTTATAAGATGAGAGATGAGTAAGTTCTGGGGGTCTAATGTACAGTATGGTGACTACAGTTAACAGTATTGTATTATATACTTGGAAGTTGCTAGAAAGTAGATCTAAATGTTCTCACCACAAAAAAGGCGGGGTGGGGGGGAGTGCTGTGATAAAGAGCGAGGAAAAACTTGAAACATTTTTTCACTAGGATCTCTGAAAGTCGGAAAACGCAAGTTTCACTATTCTGTAGACTCAAATCATATGCTGCACAACTGGGAGCACAGACAGACGGAGGGACAGGAGCATAGAGCCAGACATGCCTGCACTTGAGACAGGGAAGAGATAAGGACGGCCATCACTTAAGCCCTCTCTTATTCTGATTTAGGGAAGAATGGCTGAAAGACTCCAACACTTAGATTTGCCCTTCTCAGGTCATGTGGTGTGAAAAGAACTCCTCCCAGCACTGTGTGATTCACGAATTTTCTATGCATGAGTATATAAGTATCTGATGATAACCAGTATAGTAGCAGCAGTATTCACCAACACATATTGAGTGTGTTCTAAATGCCAGTTACTCTTCTAAGAGTTTTATGAAGGTCCACAATCCCTTACCTGCAATTCTAAAAGCCAAAGGGTTTTCATAATTCATTTGGCAACATATACTGACATCAGGCTAAGCATAGTTTTGGGGGAGTTTTGTTTTCTTTTTAATCTCAGTGTAAAGATAAACATGCTTCATTGCAGAAACACCAATGCATTTGCTTATGAGGTTGTGCTCAAAACCCCAATAGGACTGTTATATAAAATAGAGTATATGTATTAAATTATCTTTCTAAAATCCAAATAATATTGGAACCAAAACCACCTCTGGATTATAGAGCTGTGCAGTAGAAATAAGCTAGCACTTACTGAACACTCAAACACTGAGCTAGCACTTATTGTGGCTGTTCAGGGTAGTGGTGATAGTGTAGACTCTACAGCCAGACTCGGGTTATACACAAGTATAAAATATTTAAAACAGGGTCTGGCACTTAATAGGTGTTCAATAAGCAATAGCTATTATTATGTGTCAAGCATTGCACTAAGCACATTATAACCCAATCTCTCAAGTGCTGTTTACTCTATCACTAATATGTGGTAGACGTTATACATCCTAATTTCTTCAATTTCTCTAACTAGGAAATAAGAAGCTTTGATCTCTTCAACTTCCAACTTTATAAATTTATACCCAAGACACATACATCAACATAGAAATATAGTTAGAAATATCCTCAAATGAACATATATATGTACAAATAAAAACTAAGCCACAATATTTACGCATGGTTTCCAACAGTGAAATATTGTAAATAACTTAAATATTCTGAAAGGTGAAACTGACTGAATATATCACAAGCAATAGAAAATTATTA
Source organism: Eubalaena glacialis (assembly GCF_028564815.1). Classification (NCBI taxonomy): domain Eukaryota; kingdom Metazoa; phylum Chordata; class Mammalia; order Artiodactyla; family Balaenidae; genus Eubalaena; species Eubalaena glacialis. The sequence continues at coordinate 25,228,749 of NC_083718.1, forward strand.
ATATTCTTGAAAATGTTGTTAGAGAATACTATTTAATAGGGAAAAGTTCACAATATATTGTTTAAAAGAAGTTTATTAAAGTTTGTACACTAAAATTAATTTTTTTATATATAAACATAAAGTATATAGCTATACATTTCTATGCCATATTTATTCTGAGAAAGACAGGCATCAAAACATTTTAAAAATCAGGTATTTCTAGGGGATATGATTTCTATTCCCCTTTCTACATTTTATGTGCAGAACATATAAAATTTGAAGCATGGGGTGGGATAGTATGGAATACCATACCTCATCCTGATCATGAAATGACCACTAATTACTGAGGTATTTATAGTGTGGCTGATAATGGCCAAAATGAGACCCATACTACACATCTATGTGATAATCAGGAATGCCATGCTGCTGCAGGGTGAAAAACATTCTCAAAGCTATCTTACAACAGTTTCATGAGCTGCTTAAAAACTCTTCTGGAATGAGGTGGGATGTGGTGAAATAAAAATGTCAGTTCACATAGAAAACAAACTTACGGTTACCAAAGGGGAAACGGGGTGAGGGAGGGATAAATTAGGAGTTTGGGATTAGCAGATACAAACTACTATATATAAAATAAACAACAAGGTCCTACTGCATAGCACAGGGAACTACATTCAATATCTTGTAATAAACTGTAATGGAAAAGAATATGAAAAATATGTGTCTGTATCACTTTGCTGTACACCAGAAACCAACACAACATTGTAAATCAGCTATACTTCAATTTTTTTAAAAGTCAGTTCAGAAAATATTCTTAAATTATCAAATTGATGACATGATGAGACAAGAATATGAAGTTGATGAAGTGATAAAATAAAACTGATCTTGCTTTTCTCCTTTAACACTACAGATCATTTTCATGTTCATTTCACAAAGAAGAAGGAGGAGGAGGAGGAGGGGGAGGAGGAGGAGGGGGAGGAGGAGGAGGGGGAGGAGGAGGAGGGGGAGGAGGAGGAGGGGGAGGAGGAGGAGGGGGAGGAGGAGGAGGGGGAGGAGGAGGAGGGGGAGGAGGAGGAGAAGAAGAAGAAGAAGGAGAAGAAGATTCTCCTAGAAATCTAACTTCAGGTTCTAGATTTTCAAGAACCACAGCTAACTGACATATGAGGGTAGTGCGTTAAAATGTCCTTTCTTATATAATTTGATCAAAATGAAGAGTACACTTAGTATGGACGGGAAGATGATAAACTTAATACAGAACAAAGACATGTTTTTAAAAACACCAAATATAGAGCTGTCTTTAAAGACAGCATATTAAAAGCACTATGATGTTAGAAAAACTGCAAATGCTACAGAAAAATCAGTAGGTGACAAATGTAAATGAATGAGTTCTTAAACATGATTTAAGAATCATCACTTATAGATACAATGTATAACTTAGGAATGATCATACTATATTAAACAGAATTTCAATATCCAAGAAGCAGCTGGCATGCAGTCCTACAAATCTAGTCTACATTCAATATATCCAGAATTTGCCATACCTCCTCCTCTAGTCCATACCATTCCCATCTACCATGATGTCTTGCCTGGACTATCCTACCTAGCCTCTCTACTTCTGCTCTCACAGCCCAAAATCTGTTCTCAAAACATCAGCCACAGTGATTCTGTTTAAACTAGCTCAGATCATGACACTCTGCTCCAAAACTTCAGTTTCTGATCTCTCTCCATGTAAAAGTCAAAGTCCTTGCTATAACTTCTAAGTAGCGTGGTCCAACATATCGTGGTCTCCCAGATCTCATATTACTCTCCTCTTAGATCACTCTCTCCAAACATACTCATCACCTTGTTCAATCTCAACTTAGTGTTTTTGCACTTATTATTCTGTAGGTCTCAAATGGTCTTTCCCCCCTATAGCTACATGGTTTGCTCTCTCACTCCCTCTCTAAAATGTCATTCTGCCCTTTCACACTTTCTATCCCATGTCTTTGCTTCCTTTTCCCCTTAGCTCTTTTTACTTAACAAACTGTATATTCTATTTATGTATTTTGCTTACTGTTTGCCTCACTCACTAGAACATAAGCTCTATGTGGGTAGGTATTATTTTTTTCTCATTTGTTCACTAGTATGTGCCCAGTGCTTGGGAATCAATAGGTACGCAATAAATATTTACTGAATAAATCACGAGTGATTTGTAATCTATATGAGTGTATATACATAGAAAGTTGAAAGGCATCTATACACTCAGCTTCAAGTACACTACTAAATTGATACTGAAACTCAAATAAAAATAAGGCATTATGATAAAAGAGATACAATTCTGTATCCTAAGGTTTAAGTGTGTACCAGATTATTCCAGCTCATGTTGCTCTCTTAACAATTATGTATGGCTTTTAAAGTCTCAACTTCACAACTTAGCTTTTATTATCTTTTGTGTATTGTTACTGTTCACTATTTATTGCTCCGTGTCTTTGTCTCCTTTTCATCTCTGCTGTATAATGTCTACCATCACTTATTATTAATAATAATAAACAAAAACACTCATTTATAGAAAGCTTACTGTGACTGGCACTGGGCTGAGCACAATACATATACTGCCAAAATCAATTCCTACACCACTCTGAAGTAGGTTCTACAGTCCTCACTACCTGATTACAGAGCTAGAGTTATTTACTGCTATGAGTACTGAACAGTTCTACAGGTTCTTGAAGAGATCTTCCCATTCATCATGCCTATAGTCTTGATTCCTATTGCCATGTTAATGGTGATCATTGTTAATCTGTATGGAAATCACTGTATTTGTTTTTTATAAACTGTTCTGTTAGTGATCAGTCTGTATTCAAAATATTTAATTAAAAAAATACTGAGTCTCTTTAACAAGCAAACTAAAAACACTACAAAGAGTTCACTAAACCAGCTAGAGGTATCCTCTCTATGGAGTTGCAATTTATATATATGGTAGTGATAGTCAAAATATTTAGAAATTGGTACAGCATGGGCATTGACCAATTAGAGCAGACACTGGCTATAAAAATATAGTATGCCCATGCCAGTGTGCCCCTATGGACTGAAGACTAGCCCATATACAGAGGCTATCAAAGGTGAATCATGCAATATAACTTCAAACTTCTTTCACTCTCCCTTGAATCCCAGGAGAGCCAGGGTACAGAGTTTTTAAGGAAGAATGAATGGCTAAAAATAATTCTCCTTTCAGACCCTAAGACTAGGTTATGCAGACACATTAGGGCCTAGTTATGGTAATTAGAGGAAGCAAGCTAATTAAAAGCTTTTGACACCTGAAGCAGGGGTAGCAGGCCAAAGCAGCAAGCTTTCACAACAAGCTCTGAAGCCCAGAAGCCTTGAAGCTGCCGGAGCAAGGCTGGAGCAGGCAGAAGCGGTGAGCCACCAGGAAACTGTGGACAGGCAACACCCAGGGCGTAAGTTAAAGGTTTTCCTGAAAGCAAAAAGGAAAACCCAGCGTTAAGTTAAGCAGTAACTGACAACAATTGAGTCGTAGAGAGAAGGTTCTTAACTCGTAGAGCTGTTGATTTTCAATTATATCTTGCTCCTTTATTATTTCCCATAATTTACGCATTTCTTATAGGAGGTACATAAATTATGCTTTCATTTTCAGAGTCGTTCTGTTTGTTTTTTTTTAACGAAAAAGCATAATTGAGAGAAATGCTGTTTCTGTCAGATATCCATGCCAGAGATGAACCTATCCACTGGGTCTATATAATACCTAATGACAAATTCCTGATAGAAGACAAAATACTTTGGAGAAAAAAAAATTATCTCTTTAGGGCTGTCTTTGCATTTTGAAATCTATTAGTTGATAACTACTACAGGGTATGTAAGGCCACCAGAGATATTTTAACCAGGAATGAATAACTAAGCAGTAAGAGCTCATAATCCAGCCAATACTACTTTTCTGTACAAAATTCACTGTCTTAAAATAGAGTAAATTATCTACAATCTATTTGTTGCTTTTATTTTACATACTTTAATTGATATACATACAGAGCAAGGAGAGAGGGAGAAAGGAAGGAAGGAAGGGAGGGAGGGAGGGAAGGAGGGAGGAGGGAAGGGAGGGAGGAGAGAAGGAGGGAAGGGAGGGAGGGAGGAAAGAAAGAAAAAAAGGAAGGAAGGAAGGAAGGAAGAAAGAAGGAAAGAAAGAAAGAAAAGAAAGAAAGAAAGAAAGGAAGGAAGGAAGGAAGGAAGGAAGGAAGGAAGAAAGGAAGAGAGAGAGAAAGGAAGGAAGGAAGAAAGGAGAAGAGAAAAGAAAAGAAAAGGAAGGAAGGCACCTTCTCATACTAAATCTCAAATATTATCAGCCATGCATTAAATACTCTGAATTGACTCTGGATCACACTGGCCTACGACCAGGCAGGACTTATTCTCAGTCCACTGACAGCCAGACTGCTGTCTGCAGCAGCCCACTCCCGACCCTGCACCCATTCTTCAATTCTTCCAAGCATTAGGACTATAGAGCAAATATCACTGTCCTTAACTATCTGCCTCACTTAATCCTAATGAGTAACTATAAGCAATTCTCCAGGGCCCTGTCCTTTTCTTCAGTCCCTTTTATGGAAAAAAATATATAAACAAATATACATATTATTTAAGTATTTATATTATTGCTTTATTTTTTCCATAGTTCAATCTCAACTGAGCCCTAAATCTATCTGCAGCCTCACCATTAATCCTTTGTCCTTTACCAATCTTCTAAAATAACCTGTGCCACCCTGCCACCACCATCTATCCTATCCCTGACCTATCCAAACCTTACCCTGCAATTAATGACCTGGTAGCCTACTTCACAGAAAATAGATCCTTCACATTCCCTCATACCACCTTTAAATGTTTCTATATTTCTACTTCTCCCTACTTCTTTTCCTTTTGGGCCCAAGGAAGAAGTGTCCCCACCACTTGCAAGGATAACAGTATCATCTGAGATCTTAACGCCAGACTCTCCCCTTCCTTTTCTTCTTTCCCTTGTTCCATTAAAGATTTATTTCTGGACTTCAAGTCTTCTTTCTTATGGCTCCTGAACACCAATTGATAAACTTTTCCATGACCATCTCCCATCCAAAAACAAAACATAAAACAAAAACTTTATTGCCATCCTACCTTCCCCTCAAGAAAGTGATATCACATCCCTTTTTCCACAAGGTATCATTTCTCCATAAAGCACATTTGTAAAGAGTACTATATGCTTGCTTTTTCCACTTGTTCATCATTCGTTTCTCAGCCTCTTTCAATCACCTAGTTCAATCTAGTTGCTATTTCCCTCTACTGGACTGAAATTACTCTCTCAAAGATCAATAATGACCTTCCAAATTCCAAATAAAATATATTGTTCTCAACTCTCATCTGTTTCAACCTCTCTTCGTTATTGGACATCACTGACAATCAATATACTTCCCTACTTATTCTTTTTTCTGTAACCTATTAAATGATTTTCCCCAAGGATCCCTACTCCACATTTTTTATATCTCCTCTCCTTCCTGACCTGTATTATCTATTCCATATGCCCTAATTAATACCTCTATGCTGATGACTCCTAAATCCTTATCTCCTAATAGGTAGACCCATACTTCTAGTTACCTATTAGTCATCTCTCTAGAATGTTCAGCAAATATTTCAAATTTAACAAGTCAAAAACCTGCACGTTAAACTCATTTACTCACGTTGCATACCTCAATCATCCATGATTTCTACCTTTCTACCTTCACTGACATCCAAAGTGACTTCTTTAACAATCTGTCTATCCCACCCATCCTTCTTGCCCACTGGCCTAGTTCAAGTCCTCATTATTTCATCTGAAAAATGACAATAGGTTCCTTTTTGACCACCTTACTATATGTCAGACATTATGCTAACTGCTGAGAATACAAAGAAATAAAAGAGCTCTTGCTCTCAAAAATCTCACAGTCCAGTGTGGGAAACATAACTAAACAGATAATTATAGTACAACATGAAAGGAAAGGTAAAAACAAAGTCCTATAAAAAGCACAGAAGAGAGATTCCTAAGCCAAAAGGCAGGAGAAAGGAGGGAGGTATGTAATCCATGAATATATATGTTAACACTACTCGGAAGAGGTTATTGACATATGAGTCTTACACAGTGAGCCCCAGAAAAAGGGGACCAAGGGGGGTCTGACTGGAGAGAGGGAATATTTTGGGAAATGGGGGCAGCATGAGCAAGGCACAGAAGCAAGTGCTATCTGTGCTGGGGAGAGGGGTGAAGACAATCAGGGATAATAAGCAGTTTTCTTTCTTAGGAAAGGTTTTCGTCACAGCAGGGAATAGCTAGAAATGAAAGTGAAGGATCCAAATAATGGAAGAGTTTGTATGCCACGCTAATCAACTAGAACCTTAAAATGTAGATAATAGGGAACCATTCTTCATATTTGGTTGTAGCTACATAACTTTAATAGCTCTGTGGAGAATGGTTCTGAGGCAGGGAAAGAAATGAGAAGGTTACAGCAGTAGCTGAGGTGCAAGATATTGAGGACCTAACTAAGGAAGAGAGGAAGAAATTCAAGAAATACTTAGGATAAAAAAATCAATGATTAATTGAATGATGTGGAGGCTAGAGAGTGAGAAATCCAGGATCTCCCTCCCTCTGGTCTCTTCTCTACCAAATCCTTCCTCTACACTATCAGTATTATCTTTCTTATCATTCTGATTCTATCACTACTCTGCTTATTAACATTTGATAGGACTCCCATTCCTGTGAAATAACGTTCCTTAGAATAGCATACCAAATCATTCACTGCATCTGCCCAAGAAAACTTTCAATCCTCTTCTTTCACTACCAACAACAAAAAACCCTATATTCCAGGCACAAGATCACTAACTGCTCCCTGAATAAAAGAAATGCACTTAAAAGAAAAAAATAACTATTTTGATTCTTTTAGAATATAATTATTATAGAAAATTTATAAAACTGAAATGTGAAAAAAAAAAAAGAAAGCCACAGATAACATTATTTCATAGAGAAAATGACTCTGAAATCATATGTTTGTCCATATCATTTCAACCAGCAAGGTCCTCTTCTAGAAGTTTCTTCTAGAAGTAATTATTTAGAAAAGCATCTGAAATACAGTGAAAGCATTTTGTACAAAAATGCTTTGGATAGCATTATTTCTAATATAGAAAAAATAGAACAACCTAAATATTTCATTCATTTTTTATGTATTAAGCACCTGCTATGTACTAGACACTGTTGTAGGTGCTGGGGAATTGCAGTGAACTGACAGGGAAAAAATTCCTATATTCATGGAGCATACATTGCAGCTTAACATTATTGTTAAATAAATTACAGAGCTTCCACATAATGGACTTCTATGGAGCCATTAGAAATCAGGTTTAAAAGAAATGTTTCGACATATGGGGAAAAGACTTAAAATATTTGGTTAGAAAAGCTGGTTAGATATCAATGTTTATAAAACTATCCCAATTTTATTATCTATGAATAGAAATAAAATTGGAAAGAAATGCCCCCAAAATTACAGAAGTAGATCTCAATGCTGTGTACCTTTCCCTCTTGTAGATTAGACTGTGATCCTAATCAAGGGTATGGAACATGTTTGGATTATAGTATATAATTAATAAGTATTTTTTTCATTAGTCAAAATAGAGAAGCATGAAAGAAAAAAAGAACTTCATTTTTCTGTTTTTAATCTCCAATAAGGAAAATTATTATATTTAAAAGTATTGTGCTAAGTACTGAGTATAATGAATAAAGAAATTCAGTCCTTGCCTTCACTAAGAGTCTATTGGTGGAGACAAACATTAAACACAGAAATAAGGAATTTAAAAGTTAAAAGTATAAGTGCTAGGAAGAAGTTGTACAAGGTTCTCACCTTCCCCATTAGAAAGATAAAAGTATCTTACATCTTCACTCCCATTTTTATAAACTCATTAATCTACTGATTTCATTTTCCCATTCAATTCTTTCACTGATCGCATTCTGCCATCAATTCTTTCACTCATTTGCAAATATGTAATGATTTTAAAGAAGCAACAGTAATAACAAAATATATTTTGTTAGGCCGAGATGACCTCCACTTTCTCTGAAAACACAATATCCATTAATATTGGCCTTAAATATAATGCATGAGTCATTTCAAAGTATCTGCAGGAACTGTATCAATAAAAGGTGAGTGCCTGGGCAAATTCACTCTGCTCTACTTCCCATTTCTGTAAAACTTATCCTGCTGCTTTTTTATTCCTAGAGTTCAAATTTGGAGTGAATAAAAATAGTCTATATTTAAAGCGAGAAAGGTTCTACCCTCTCTATTAGACTCAAGAGACAAGTGTTGAAAAACAAAGGAGTAATTCTCCTTCACTTCTGTCCACGATTAACAAGTGGATTAAGACTCAAGACTTGTCCTCTAGCAATCAGCCTAGAAGCCCGTATCTTAATATGACTCTGTTCCACTAGCAAATGAGTTTCTAAGGCTGACTGGAAACCTCAATTCAGCTAGCTGGATATACATAATTTTTGTCTATTTTGAGATCCAAAGTGGGGAACAAAGGTTTACATTTGAGGGAAGGTAGTGGGAAGTCTCCAGCTTGGCTCCAAGTTCCTTAATCTTTTTTAACAGCGGATCCTGGTAACACTGAACCTGATCTGGCTACAACATACCAGTTAAAACCCAGAGGCAAAGAGAACAGAGTAACTGGAACCTTATGTCCTTACATGGATGCAACGTCTTACAGCCCAGAAATAAAGAGTATCAAAAACATCCAGGATTCAAGAGTACAGGGACTAGAGACATTTATGAAAGGTATGTAGACGCAGAACAGGGAAGATTGGGATTCTCAACGGATGGAAACACTTAAGTAGTATAAAGAACCTCAGCTGTGCAGACCAGTCAAGAAATATTCAATTACTGAAGCACAAGAGCCAGGTACACTGACTTTTGTTGATGTTTTCTTTTTGTTAGTATTTAAAGACGGTTTTGAGATGGTAAACGAGGGACACTCATTTACTTCTCTCTCACTCTCAATCTCATGAAATTACAGAAAATATATATTGTTCAAAGGAATAAAATTACAACACTGGAAAATAAGAAGAATAACATCAACGAATCAGATATTTTAAAGAATTCCTGAAATCTAGGATGAATAAAATGGGATTAGATAGAGACAAGAATGGAGAAACCATAGTCCAAATTACGTTACAGAAGAAAATTAAGGCACAGGTAAGAGCAATGACATAGGGAGTTAAAGCTCAAAATTAATAAACTCAAAGACTAAAGAGAGCACATAAAGAAACTGTCAGTGTATATTCCAAATGTTTGCATTTGTGCCAGAAGATATAATTGTATACTTTAAAAGGAATAAAATAATAAATGAAAAGGAAACTATCAGAAACCACAAGGTACTTTGGTAAGGCAGCTGGTAACCAAAGTAATATTAAAGAACTAGTATATATAAAATAATAGCTTTCATATTTTCCAAGAAAAAAAATCAGAATATAATGGTAGTAAACTATCCCAACAACAGCAACAGAAGAAAAAATACCTAGTAAATGAGCCAAAAGTTTAGGAAAACTGCCCATCTTTCTTCTCAAAAATTATAAATCACATTGTAATCCCAAAGAAGACTGGGTATCAATTCTCCTTTAATTAATCTGTAAATTTAACATTATCCCAATGAAAATAACACTTTTTTTAAGTAGACAAGTTGCATCTAAAATTCATATAGAAAAATAAACACTTCTATTTTTGGTGGTATATAAGATTAGATACTTTGAATGAGCTTTCTAAAGATAGTAAATATGAAAAACTATTAAAATCACATTTTAAACATATTTCAGAACTAGGATGAAAGAAACTGGTATAGCATCAAAACTAAGTGCATCTAAGAATACTAAAAAACAAGCAAGCATAGCTGGCTTTCACCATGAAGGTGTCTGCCAAACTCTGGAGATTGAATTTTCATGTTGGTAATTTGAATTACAACATGAATTTCATGTTGGTAACTGTAAAGCAGGTAGGAACAGGAAATAAAGACCAGACAGCACACAACATAGATAATCTAACAGGAAGCCATACATGTAAAAAATATCTCCTAAGACTAATAAATGGATTTAAAATGGTCACAGGATACAAGGTCCATATACAAAAAAATCTACTGCATCTTGACATACTAATAAATGGTAAATGTTCCATGTGTTCGTCAGCTGTTGAGCATAGTGTACTATATCAATTAAGTTGTCTGTTAATTGTTGTTCACATCTTTTATTCCTTACTGATTTTTGTCTACTTCTATCAGCTATGAAAACTGTTAAAACTTCCTACTATGAAATTGATATGTCTATCCTTTTAGTTCTGTCCATTTTTGCTCTATATACATAAAAACTGTCAATTAGACAATACAAAGTTATAATGGATGTAGTATAATAAAAATAAATATTTTGCCTTTGTCCCTAGATCCTGGCACACAGTTCCTAAAACCCTTTGAATTTGTGGAGTTATAATATTCTTTTGTATGTTAAGGAGATGAGTAGTGGCCCTAGATAGTTCAGTGTGGGGGGATGGTTGCCAGAAAGACTACTCCATTATTAGAATCTTGTGACTTTCAGCCCCACCCCCAACATGCAGAGAAGGGGAGAGAGGCTAGAGACTGAGTTGTTAATGGCCAACAATTTCATCAATAATGCCTATGTAATGAAATCTCCATAAAAACCCCTAATTGAAGGGCTTCTGGGAGCTTCCAGGTTGCTGAACACATCAAGGTGCTGGAACAGTGACACACTCAGAAAGGGCATGGAAGCTCCATACCTCTCCTTCCATACCTTACCCTATACATCTCTTCCATTTGGCTGTTCCTGAGTCGTATCTGTTACAATAAACCAGTAATATCAAGTAAACTTCTGGGAGAAGATAAAGATGGAGGCATAGGAAGACCCTGAACTCACCTCCTCCCATTAACACAACAAATGTGCAGCTACATAAGGAGACGTTTTCCTCTGAAAAGGACCTGAGAACTAGATGAACAACACCTTGGCAACAAAAGATAAAAGAGACACATGGAGAGGGGCAGGAGAGGCAGAGACATGGTTTTACTTGGGACACCAGCCCAGGAGCAGTTACCCACAGTTAGCAGGGATTCCAAAAATACAGAACTCTTCCTCAAGGAGTGAAGGTATTGAGCACTACATGAGGTACCCCAACCCTTGGGTCTGGCACAGGAAAGGTGCCCCCCCCCAAAACATCTGATTTAGCAAATAAATGGGAATTAAATCCAGGAGAACCACAGAACCAAAGGGAAGGGAGAACCCACTATTAAAGGGGTCACATACAGACCCACTCACCCTGAGATCCAGTGCAAAAGGAATGGTTTGGAAAGCACCTACACCATAAGCAAGGGAGACCCACTTACTAATCTTAAAGTAACTGCCAGAGAGACATGAGCCAGTTGGAACATTCTCTGGGGACAGAAGCACTGGCAAGCTTTGCAATAACATTCTAACTTGCTTATGACGGAGCTGATGAATGCCATTTTTGGTGTCCTCCCTCTAGCCTGTTAGCACCAGGAGGGATGCTCTACCTATGTCATGCCACAACCTGGTCAGGTGAGCACCCTGAACCCCCACTTACCACACACACCAGCCACACTACAGCGGGGCTGGATGAGCACCCTGCACCCAGCCCACCCTATGCAGCAGCTGAGCCAGGCAAGTGCAACACACCCTGCCCTCCCTGCAGAGCAGCCACAGCTCTGCCACAGCCATCAAGTGCATGCACCCCACACGAGTGCCATCCCTTGAGTGCCTAGCACTGATAGCCAGGTGAAATGGCACTTCTGGGCCTCATGGGTCATCTCCTACACAAGACCACTCTTTTGAAATTGGAAGAGTAGCTGTTTCGCCCAATACATGAAGACAAACATAGGCAAATGAGGCATAAAAATATGCTCCAAACTAAAGAACAAGACAAATCTCCAGAGAAAGGCCTTAATGAAACAGAGATAAGCAATTTACACAACAGTTAGAAGTAATGCTGTAAAGATGGCTCACTGAACCCGGGAGAAGAAAGAACACAGTGAGGACATCAACAAAGAGATAGAGGGAATTCCCTGGCAGTCCAGTGGTTAGGACTTGGTACTTTTACTGCCAGGGCCCGGGTTCAATCCCTGCTCAGGGAACTAAAATCCCACAAACCGTGCAGCCAAAAAAAACCAAAACCAAAACAAAAACTAAAAACAAAGAGATAGAAAATATAAGAAAGTACCAAACAGAAGTTATAACTAAACTGAAAAAATACTTGAGGGGCTCAAAATCAGACTGGATGAAGTAGAAGAATGAATCAGTGAGCTGAGACAAAGCAATGGAAATGACCCAGACAGAGCAGCAAAATGAAAAAAGAATTTAAAAATTGAAGATACCTTAAGGGACCTCTGGAACAACATCAAGGTGAATAACATTTGCATTATAGGGGTCCCAGAAGGAGAAGAGAGAAAGAAAGGGCCAGAACAATTATTTTAAGAAATAATGGCTGGGGCTTCCGTGGTGGTGTAGTGGTTAAGAATCCGCCTGCTAATGCAGGGGACATGGGTTCGATCCCTGGTCCAGGAAGATCCCACATGCCGCGGAGCAACTAAGCCCGTGCACCACAACTACTGAGCCTGTGCTCTAGAGCCCGCAAGCCACAACTACTGAGCCTGTGTGCCACAACTACTGAAGCCCACGCGCCTAGAGCCCGTGCTCCACAACAAGAGAAGCCACCTCAATGAGAAGCCCGAGCACCACAACAAAGAGTAGCCCCCACTCGATGCAACTAGAGAAAGCCTGCACACAGCAACGAAGACCCAACACAGCCAAAAAATAAATAAATACAATAAATAAATTTTTAAAAAAAAGAAAAGAAATAATGGCTGAAAACTCTATCTGGGGAAGGAAGCAGACATACAAGTTGAGGAAGCCCAGAGAGTTCCAAATAAGATGAAACCAAAGAGAACCACAGTGACACACATTATAATTAAAATGATAAAAGTTAAGGGTAAAGAGAGAATCTTAAAAGCATAAAGAAAAAAACAACCTATTACATACAAGGGAAACCCCATGAAGCTATAAGCAGATTTTTCAGCAGAAATTTTACAGGCCACAGGGAGTAGCATGACTTATTCAAGTGTTAAAAGAAAAAAAAAAAAATTCCAATCAAGAATTCTCTAGCCATCAAGGTTATCATTCAGAACTCAGCAAGAGTGGAGTTCATTACCACTACATCAGCCATACAAGAAATGCTAAAGTGACTTCTTTAAGCTGAAAAAAAAAGACACTAATTAATAATAAAAAACATACAAAAGGGAAAAGGTAAATATATAGTAAAGGTAGTGGATAAATCACTTACAAAGCAAGTATGAAGGTTAAAAGACAAAATAGTAAAATTAAAAATACAATGATTAGTTAAGGAAAGCATAATATTAAAACATGGAAAAGGTGTTATCAAAAATATAAAAGATGACAGAGGAGTAATCATTTAAAACTTTCAAAAAAGTTACTATCAACTTAAAAAAGATTACTGTATACTTAAGATGCTGTATGTGAACCTCATAGTAACCACACACACACACACACACAAACTTATAGTAAACATACAAAAGAAAATGAGAAAGGAATCTAAATATAACCCCAGAAAAAGCCAGCAAACAAGAGAGAAAGAGAAGAAGAAAGAACAGAGAGGAGCTACAAAAACAGCCAGAAAACCACTAACAAAATGGCAATAAGTAAATACCAATCAATAATTAATTTAAATGCAAATGGACTAAATTCACAAATCAAAAATCATACACAGTGGCTGAATGGATAAAAAGAAGACCCATCTACATGCTGCTTACAAGAGACTCAATTCAAAAGTAAGAATACACACAGACTGTATGTGAAGGGATAGAAAAATATATTCCATGCAAATGGAAATGGAAAGAGGTGGTGTAGCTATATTCATATCAGACAAAATAGACTTTAAAACAAAGACTTATAAAAGACAAGGGCACTACATAATGATAAAGGGTTCAATCCACCAAGAAGACATAACATTTATAGATATACATGCACCCAACATAGGAGCATGAAAAATATATAAAGCAAATATTAACGGACCTAAGGGGGAAAAAGTGAAAGCAATACAATAATAGTAGGGGACTTTAACACCCCACTTACAGCAATGGACATATCATCTAGACAGAAAATTCAGTGAGGAAACACTGGTCTTAAATGACACATTATACCAGATAGAGTTAACAGATATATAGAGAATACAGCATCCAAAAGCAGCAGAATACACATTCTCCTCAAGTGTACATGTAACATTCTCTCCCACATGCATAGATCACATGTTAAGCCACAAAACAAGTCTCAATAAATTCAAAAAAAAACTGAAATCATATCAAGTGTCTTTTCTGACCACAATGGTATGAAACTAGACATCAATTACAAGAAGAAAATTGAAAAAAAAAAACCCACAAAAACATGGAGATTAAACAAAATGCTACTGAACAGCCAATGGGTCATTGAAGAAATCAAAGGAGAAATCAAAAAATACCTAGGGACAAATGAAAACACAAATAAAATGTACCAAAATCTATGGGATGAAGCAAAAGCAGTCATAAGAGGGAAGTTCATAGCAATACAGGCCTGTCTCAAAGAGATAAAAAAAAATCTCAAATAAACAATCTAATTTTACACCTAAAGGAACTAGCGGGAAAAAAAAAACAGAACAAACAAAGCCCAAAGTTAGTAGAAGGAAGGAAATACTAAATATAAGAAAATGAATAAATAAAACTGAGATTAAAAAAACAATAGAAGAGCTCAATGAAACCAAGAGCTGGTTCTTTGAGAAGACAAAAAAAAAAAAAAAAAAAAAAATCAATAAGCCTCTAGCTAGACTAAACAAGGAAAAAAGAGGGCTCAAAAACATAAAATCAGAAATGAAAGAGGTAAGTTAAAACTGATACCACAGAAATACAAAGGATCATAAGAGAACATTAGCAACACATATACACCAACAAACTGGAAAACCTAGAAAAAAGAGATAAATTTCCAGAAATATACAATCTACCAAGACTGAAAATTTTAAAAAAAGAAAATCTGACTAGACCGATTACTAGTAACAAAATTGAATCAATAATCAAAAAACTCCCAATAAACAAAAATCCAGAACTAAACCAATTGACTGGTGAATTATTCCAAATGTTCAAAGAACAGTTAATGCCTATTTTTCTAAAACTCTTCCAAAAAACTGAAGAGGAGGGAATGCTTCCAAACACTTTTAATGAAGCCAGCATTACCCTGATACAGAACCAGACAAGGACAGGAAGGAAGAAAGGAAGGGATGGAAGGAGGGAGGGAGGTTGGGAGGGAGTGAGGAAGGGAGGGAGAGAGAGAGAAAGAAAGAAAGGGAGGGAGGGAGGGAGGAAGGAAAGAAAAAATTATAGGCCAATATCCATGATTAACACAGATGTAAAATTCTCAATAAAATATTAGCAAACTGAATTCAACAATACATTAAAAGGATCATACACCATGAACAAGTGGGATTTATCCCAGGGATGCAAGGATGGTTCAACATCTGCAAATCAAACAATGTGACACACCACATTAACAAAATAAAGGACAAAAATCATATAATCATCTCAATAAATGCAGAAAAAGCATTTGATATTATTCAACATTTGTTTATGATAAAAACTCTCAACAAGTATGCACAGAGGGAATGTACCTCAACATAATAAAGGCAACATATGACAAACCCACATCATACAATTCAACGGTGAAAAGCTGAAAGCTTTTCCTCTAACAGGAACAAGACAAGGATGCCCACTCTCACCATTTCTATTCAACACAGCATTGGAAATCCTAGCCACAGCAATCAGACAAGAAAAAGAAATAAAAGGACTCAAAGTTGGAAAGAAGTGAAACTGGCACTATTTGCAGAAGTGCAAATATATATATAGAAAACCCTATATATAGAAAACCCTACAGACTCCATCAAAAAACTAACAAATGAATTAAGCTAAGTTGCAGGATACAAAATCAATACACAGAAATCCATGGCATTTCTATACACTAAAAGAGAACTATACGAAAGAGAAATTAAGAAAACAATCCCGATTACCGAAAGTGGGAATCCGACTGCTCGCTGCTCGGAAGCCAATAAAGAGGCAAGCCGTGTGGATGAAAGGCTCTTGGTGCTCCAGCCAGGCATCAGGGCTGTGCCTCTGAGGTGGGAGGGCCAACTTCAGGACACTGGTCCACAAGAGACCTCCCAGCTCCACGTAATACCAAACGGCGAAAATCTCTCAGAGATCTCCATCTCAACATCAAGACCCAGCTTCACTCAACGACCAGCAAGCTACAGTGCTGGACACCCTATGCCAAACAACTAGCAAGACAGGAACACAGCCCCATCCATTAGCAGAGAGGCTGCCTAAAATCATAATAAGGCCACAGACACCCCAAAACACACCACCAGACATGGACGTGCCCACCAGAAAGACAAGATCCAACCTCATCCACCAGAACACAGGCACTAGTCCCCTCCACCAGGAAGCCTACACAACCCACTGAACCAACCTTAGCCACTGGGGACAGATACCAAAAACAACGGGAACTACGAACCTGCAGCCTGTGAAAAGGAGACCCCAAACACAGTAAGATAAGCAAAATGAGAAGACAAAAAAACTCACAGCAGGTGAAGGAGCAGGGTCAAAACACACCAGACCTAACAAATGAAGAGGAAATAGGCAGTCTACCTGAAAAAGAATTCAGAATAATGATAGTAAACATGATCCAAAATCTTGGAAATAGAATAGACAAAATGCAAGAAACATTTAACAAGGACGTAGAAGAACTAAAGAGGAACCAAGCAACGATGAAAAGCACAATAAATGAAATTAAAAATACTCGAAACGGGATTAATAGCAGAATAACTGAGGCAGAAGAACGGATAAGTGACCTGGAAGATAAAATAGTGGAAATAACTACTGCAGAGCAGAATAAAGAAAAAAGAATGAAAAGAACTGAGGACAGTCTCAGAGACCTCTGGGACAACATTAAACGCACCAACATTCGAATTATAGGGGTCCCAGAAGAAGAAGAGAAAAAGAAAGGGACTGAGAAAATATTTGAAGAGATTATAGTTGAAAACTTCCCTAATATGGGAAAGGAAATAGTTAATCAAGTCCTGGAAGCACAGAGAGTCCCATACAGGATAAATCCAAGGAGAAACATGCCAAGACACATATTAATCAAACTATCAAAAATTAAATATAAAGAAAACACATTAAAAGCAGCAAGAGAAAAACAACAAATAACCCACAAGGGAATCCCCATAAGGTTAACAGCTGATCTTTCAGCAGAAACTCTGCAAGCCAGAAGGGAGTGGCAGGATATACTTAAAGTGATGAAGGAGAAAAACCTACAACCAAGGTTACTCTACCCAGCAAGGACCTCATTCAGATTTGATGGAGAAATTAAAATCTTTACAGACAAGCAAAAGCTGAGAGAGTTCAGCACCACCAAACCAGCTTTACAACAAATGCTAAAGGAACTTCTCTAGGCAAGAAACACAAGAGAAGGAAAACACCTACAATAACAAACCCAAAATATTTAAGAAAATGGGAATAGGAACATACATATTGATAATTACCTTAAATGTAAATGGATTAAATGCTCCCACCAAAAGACACAGACTGGCTGAATGGATACAAAAACAAGACCCATATATATGCTGTTTACAAGAGACCCACTTCAGACCTAGAGACACATACAGACTGAAAGTGAGGGGATGGAAAAAGATATTCCATGCAAATGGAAATCAAAAGAAAGCTGGAGTAGCAATTCTCATATCAGACAAAATAGACTTTAAAATAAAGACTATTACAAGAGACAAAGAAGGACACTACATAATGATCAAGGGATCGATCCAAGAGGAAGGTATAACAATTGTAAATATTTATGCACCCAACATAGGAGCACCTCAATACATAAGGCAAATACTAACAGCCATAAAAGGGGAAATCGACAGTAACACAATCATAGTAGGGGACTTTAACACCCCACTTACACCAATGGACAGATCATCCAGACAGAAAATTAATAAGGAAACACAAGCTTAAAATGATACATTAAACAAGATGGACTTAATTGATATTTATAGGACATTCCACCCAAAAACAACAGAATACACATTTTTCTCAAGTGCTCATGGAACATTCTCCAGGATAGATCATATCTTGGGTCACAAATCAAGCCTTGGTAAATTTAAGAAAATTGAAATCGTATCAAGTATCTCTTCCGACCACAATGCTATGAGACTAGATATCAATTACAGGAAAAGATCTGTAAAAAATACAAACACATGGAGGCTATGCAATACACTACTTAATAACGAAGTGATCACTGAGGAAATCAAAGGGGAAATCAAAAAATACCTAGAAACAAATGACAATGGAGACACGACGACCCAAAACCTATGGGATGCAGCAAAAGCAGTTCTAAGAGGGAAGTTTATAGCAATACAAGCCTACATCAAGAAACAGGAAACATCTCGAATAAACAACCTAACCTTGCACCTAAAGCAATTAGAGAAAGAAGAGCAAAAAAACCCCAAAGCTAGCAGAAGGAAAGAAATCATAAAGATCAGATCAGAAATAAATGAAAAAGAAATGAAGGAAACAATAGCAAAAATCAATGAAACTAAAAGCTGGTTCTTCGAGAAGATAAACAAAATTGATAAACCATTAGCCAGACTCATCAAGAGAAAAAGGGAGAAGACTCAAATCAATAGAATTAGAAATGAAAAAGGAGAAGTAACCACTGACACTGCAGAAATACAAACGATCATGAGAGATTACTACAAGCAACTCTATGCCAATAAAATGGACAACCTGGAAGAAATGGACAGATTCTTAATAATGCACAACCTGCTGAGACTGAACCAGGAAGAAATAGAAAATTTGAACAGACCAATCACAAGCACTGAAATTGAAACTGTGATTAAAAATCTTCCAACAGGGCTTCCCTGGTGGCGCAGTGGTTGAGAATCTGCCTGCCAATGCAGGGGACACGGGTTCGAGCACTGGTCTGGGAAGATCCCACATGCCATGGAGCAACTGGGCCCGTGAGCCACAATTGCTGAGCCTGCGCGTCTGGAGCCTGTGCTCCGCAACAAGAGAGGCCACGATAGTGAGAGGCCCGCGCACCGCGATGAAGAGTGGCCCCCGCTTGCCATAACTAGAGAAAGCCCTTGCACAGAAACGAAGACCCAACACAGCCATAAATAAATTAAAAAAAAAACAAAAAACAAAAAACAAAGAAACAAGTCACTTGAGGATTTGCCTTTAAAAAACAAAAAAACAAAAAAACACAGATTTATTAAAAAAAAAAAAAAAAAATCTTCCAACAAACAAAAGCCCAGGACCAGATGGCTTCACAGGTGAATTCTATCAAACATTTAGAGAAGAGCTAACACCTATCCTTCTCAAACTCTTCCAAAATATAGCAGAGGGAGGAACACTCCCAAACTCATTCTACGAGGCCACCATCACCCTGATACCAAAACCAGACAAAGATGTCACAAGGAAAGAAAACTACAGGCCAATATCACTGATGAACATAGATGCAAAAATCCTCAACAAAATACTAGCAAACAGAATCCAACAGCACATTAAAAGGATTATACACCATGATCAAGTGGGGTTTATTCCAGGAATGCAAGGATTCTTCAATATACGCAAATCAATCAACGTGATACATCATATTAACAAACTGAAGGAGAAAAACAATATGATCATCTCAATAGATGCAGAGAAAGCTTTCGACAAAATTCAACACCCATTTATGATAAAAGCCCTGCAGAAAGTAGGCATAGAGGGAACTTTCCTCAACATAATAAAGGCCATATATGACAAACCCACAGCCAACATTGTCCTCAATGGTGAAAAACTGAAACCATTTCCACTAAGATCAGGAACAAGACAAGGTTGCCCACTCTCACCACTATTATTCAACATAGTTTTGGAAGTTTTAGCCACAGCAATCAGAGAAGAAAAAGAAATAAAAGGAATCCAAATCGGAAAAGAAGAAGTAAAGCTGTCACTGTTTGCAGATGACATGATACTATACATAGAGAATCCTATAGATGCTACCAGAAAACTATTAGAGCTAATCAATAAATTTGGTAAAGTAGCAGGATACAAAATTAATGCACAGAAATCTCTTGCATTCCTATATACTAATGATGAAAAATCTGAAAGTGAAATTAAGAAAACACTCCCGTTTACCATTGCAACAAAAAGAATAAAATATCTAGGAATAAACCTACCTAAGGAGACAAAAGACCTGTATGCAGAAAATTATAATACACTGATGAAAGAAATTAAAGATGATACAAATAGATGGAGAGATATACCATGTTCTTGGATTGGAAGAATCAACATTGTGAAAATGACTCTACTACCCAAAGCAATCTACAGATTCAATGCAATCCCTATCAAACTACCACTGGCATTTTTCACAGAACTAGAACAAAAAATTTCACAATTTGTATGGAGACACAAAAGACACCGAATAGCCAAAGCAATCTTGAGAACGAAAAATAGAGCTGGAGGAATCAGGCTCCCTGACTTCAGACTATATTACAAAGCTACAGTAATCAAGACAGTTTGGTACTGGCACAAAAACAGAAATATAGATCAATCGAACAGGATAGAAAGCCCAGAGATAAACCCACGCACATATGGTCACCTTATCTTTGATAAAGGAGGCAAGCATATACAGTGGAGAAAAGACAGCCTCTTCAATAAGTGGTGCTGGGAAAATTGGACAGGTACATGTAAAAGTATGAAATTAGAACACTCCCTGACACCATACACAAAAATAAACTCAAAATGGATTAAAGACCTAAGTGTAAGGCCAGACACTATCAAACTCTTAGAGGAAAACATAGGCAGAACACTCTATGACATAAATCACAGCAAGATCCTTTTTGACCCAGCTCCTAGAGAAATGGAAATAAAAACACAAATAAACAAATGGGACCTAATGAAACTTAAAAGCTTTTGCACAGCAAAGGAAACCATAAACAAGACCAAAAGACAACCCTCAGAATGGGAGAAAATATTTGCAAATGAAGCAACTGACAAAGGATTAATCTCCAAGATTTACAAGCAGCTCATGCAGCTCAATAACAAAAAAACAAACAACCCAATCCAAAAATGGGCAGAAGACCTAAATAGACATTTCTCCAAAGAAGAGATACAGATTGCCAACAGACACATGAAAGAATGCTCAACATCATTAATCATTAGAGAAATGCAAATCAAAACTACAATGAGGTATCATCTCACACCGGTCAGAATGGCCATCATCAAAAAATCTACAAACAATAAATGCTGGAGAGGGTGTGGAGAAAAGGGAACCCTGTTGCACTGTTGGTGGGAATGTAAATTGATACAGCCACTATGGAGAACAGTATGGAGGTTCCTTAAAAAACTAAAAATAGAACTACCATACGACCCAGCAATCCCACTACTGGGCATATACCCTGAGAAAACCATAATTCAAAAAGAGTCATGTACCAAAATGTTCATTGCAGCTCTATTTACAATAGCCAGGACATGGAAGCAACCTAAGTGTCCATCATCGGATGAATGGATAAAGAAGATGTGGCACATATATACAATGGAATATTACTCAGCCATAAAAAGAAACGAAATTCAGTTATTTGTAGTGAGGTGGATGGACATCGAGTCTGTCATACAGAGTGAAGTAAGTCAGAAAGAGAAAAACAAATACAGTATGCTAACACATATATATGGAATCTAAAAAGCACACACAAAAATGGTCAAGAAGAACCTAGGGGCAAGATGGGAATAAAGACGCAGACCTACTAGAGAATGGACTTGAGGATATGGGGAGGGGGAAGGGTAAGCTGGGACAAAGTGAGAGAGTGGCATGGACATATATACACTACCAAATGTAAAATAGATAGCTAGTGGGAAGCAGCCACATAGCACAGGGAGATCAGCTCGGTGCTTTGTGACCACCTAGAGGGGTGGGATAGGGAGGGTGGGAGGGAGGGACATGCAAGAGGGAAGAGATATGGGGATATATGTATATGTACAACTGATTCACTTTGTTATAAAGCAGAAACTAACACACCATTGTAAAGTAATTATACTCCAATAAAGATGTTAAAAAAAAAAAAAAGCTGGAGGTATCATGCTTCCTGGTTTCAAACTATACTACAAAGCTATAGTTATCAAAACAGTATGGTGTTGACACAAAAACAGACACAGAGCTCAATGGAAAAGAACTGAGATTCCAGAAATAAACCCACACATATATGGGTAATTAATTCACAACAAAGGAGCAAAGAACATACAATGGAGAAAGGACAACCTCTTCAATAAATGGTGTTGGGAAAACTGGATAGCTGTGTGCAAAAGAATAAAATTAGACCACCATCTTACATCATACACAAAAACTAACTCAAAATAGATTAAAGAATTGAATGTAAGACTTGAAACCATAAAATTCCTAGAAGAAAACATAGGCAGTAACCTCACTGAAATCAGCCTTAGCAACGTTTTTGTGGATCTGACTTCAAGGCAAGGGAAACAATAGCAAAAATAACCAAATGGGAGTACATCAAACTAAAAAGTTTCTGCACAGCAAAGGGAACCATCACCAAATCGAAAAGGCAACCTACTGAGTGGGAGAGTATATTTGCAAATCTTTTGTGTCTGATAAGGAGGTAATATCTAAAATATATAAAGAACTCATATAACTCAATCACAACAACAAAAGCCCAAAGAACCCATTTTAAAAATGAGCAGAGAAGCTGAATAGACATTTTTCCAAAGAAGACATACAGATGGCCAACAGACACATGAAAAGATGTTCAACATCACTAATTATCAAGGAAATGCAAGTCAAAACTGCAATGAGATATTACTTCACACCTATCATAACGGCTATCATAAAAAAGACAAAAGGGCTTCCCTGGTGGCGCAGTGGTTGAGAATCTGCCTGCCAATGCAGGGGACACGGGTTCGAGCCCTGGTCTGGGAAGATCCCACATGCCGTGGAGCAACTGGGCCCGTGAGCCACAATTACTGAGCCTGCGCGTCTGGAGCCTGTGCTCCGCAACAGGAGAGGCCGCGATAGTGAAAGGCCCGCGCACCGCAATGAAGAGTGGCCCCCGCTTGCCACAACTAGAGAAAGCCCTCGCACAGAAACAAAGACCCAACACAGCCAAAAATAAAAATAAATTAATAAAAAATAAAAATAAAATAATAAAGGTTGCTTCCAGTTGTGCTCTTTAAAAAAAAAAAAAAAAAAAGACAAAAATAGAAAGTGTTGGAAAGAATGTGGAGAAAAGAGAACACTCGCACACTGTTGGTGGGATTGTAAATTTGGTGGTCTCATTTTATTCTTTTGCACATGGCTGTCCAGTTTTCCCAACACTGTGTCATACCACTGGTTGGTATGAGAAAAAGAAAAACCAACTGGTGCAGCCACTATGGAAAACAGTGTGAAGACTCTTCGAAAAGTTAAGGATAGAACTACCATGTGATCCAGCTATTCCACTTCTGGGTATTTAGCCAAAGAATATAAAACCGCTAAATCAAAAAGATCTATGCACCCCAATGCTCACTGCAACATTATTTACAATATCCAAGATATGGACAACTTAAGTGTACATCAATGGATGAATAGATAAAGATGGGGTATATATATACAATGGAATACTACTCAGCCATAAGAAAAGAATAAAATCTTGCTATGTGCAACAACACGGATGACTCTAGAGGGTACTATGCTAAGTGAAATAAGTCAGAAGGAAAAAGACAAATACTGTATGATTTCACTCATACGTGGAATCTAAAAAAACAAAACAAACAAAAGAAAAACAAACATCAATACAGAGCAAAGATCAGTGGTTACCAGAGGCAAAGGGGGTTGGTGGGGTAGGCAAAAGTGGTGAAGGGGTCAATTGTATGGTGACAGACGGTAATGAGACTTTTGGGGGGTAATTACTCTGTAGCGTATACAGATGTCAAGCTATAATGTTGTACACCTGAAACTTATATATTAATAAAAAATATATTAAGTATATTTCCTGAGTTCTATGAGTCCTCCTAGCAAATTACTGAACTTGAGGAAAGAGTTATAGGAGCCCTTAATTTATAGCTGGTTGGTCAGAAGTACGGGTGGCCTGGGACTTGCAAATGGCTTCTGAAGTAGGGGCAGTCTTGTCGGATCTTATGCTAACCCCAGGCAGATAATATCAGAATTCAACTGAACCGTCGGATGCCCAGATGGTGTCCAGAGTTGGAGAACTGGTTGGTATGAGAAAAAGAAAAACCACACATTTGTTTTCAGTGTTGTGAGTAAAACAGTTCAGTGGGTATATGTATATTTTCCTGACACATGAATCTGTTAACATACGGCATTTCTTTCTTTATATGTGGTTAGATGGAGAAATACTTCTTGACTTAAAGTCTACTTTGTCTGATTTTGGAGTAGCCACATCACTTTGTTTTCATTTGTAACTTTTAAAAATTTGTACCTTTTCTATATTCTTATATTAAAGATGTATCTCTTCTAAACAGATATTCCTGAGTTTTACTTCTTCATCTAAGTGAACAATCTTTTTCTTTTACTTCGATTATTTACTCCATTTATATTTTGTATAATTGCTTAAATGTTTAGGTGTATTAATGTTTCTTATTTATCCTATCTGCTCAATATTCTTTTTTATTTTCCATCACTTGATTTTTCTACCTCTATAGCTTATTAATTATACACTATACTACTTTTCTTTAAATGGTTGTCCTAAAGATTACATCTTATAATATCAATGTATTAAATTAGTATTCTTACCACCTCCAGACAATGATTAGATTTAGAACACATTAATTTCCCAATTTCCTACTCATTGTACTATTGTTGTTATGTAATCTAAGCCTACATACTTAACATATCCTACAAGACATTATTGTTATTGTTTTATATAGTCATCAAAAGACATTTATCCTTTCCAAAGCTCTGTGTTCCTTCCTACATTTCTGTGCTTCATCTGGGAGTATTTTCTTTCTTCCTGTTAAGATTTCCTTTAGGATTTTCTTTAGTTTAAGTCTTCTGATGACAGATTCTCAGTTTTTTCTTTGTCTAAAAACAGATTCTCAATTTTTCTTTGTCTTCATTTTACCTTCATTTAAAAGAATTTTATTGAGACATAACTCAAATACCATAAAAATTCACCCTTTAAAGTGTATAAATCACTGGTTTTCAGTATGTTCACAAAGTTGTACAGTCACCACCTCTAATGCCAGAATATATCTATCACCCCAAAAAGAACCCCCACACCCAGAAGTAAGCATGCCTCACTCCCCCCTCCCACCACCTCCTGACAACCACTAATCTACTTTGTCTTTTTAGATTTGCCTATTCTGGATATTTCATATAAATTGAGTCATACATGTCCTTTTACGTCTGATTAATTTCACTTAGCATGCTTTCAAGGTTCATCCATGTTGTAGCATATATCAGTACTTGATTCCCTGTGTGGCTGAATAATATCTCATTATAAGGACATACCACAATTGTTTATCCATTCATCACCTGATGGGCATTTGGACTGTTTCCTTCGCTAATATGACTAAGGCTACTACGAAAGTTCATGTACAAGGTTTTGCATTTACATGTGTTTTCAATTCTCTTGGGCATGTATCTAGGAATAGAATTGCTGAACTGAATGGTTGTTTGTCAAAGCAGTTGTACCATTTTACATTCCCACCAGCAATGCACAAGAGTTCCAATCTTTCTACATTCTTGCAAACACTTATTACTGTCTTTTAATTATATTCACCTTAGTGGGTGAGAAGTGGTATCTCATTGTCGTTTTGACTTGTATTTCCCTAATGACTAATGATGTTGAGCACCTTTTCATGTGCTTATTGGTTATTTATATATCTTCTTTGGAGAAATTTCTATTGAAATCAGTTGTCAATTTTTTAGTTAGGTTATTTGTGTTCTTATTGTTGAGTTATAAATATTCTTTATATATTTTGGGACAATAGACCCTTATCAGATATACAACTTGCAAATATTTTCTCCCATTCTGTGAAATGTCTCTTCAATTTCTTGACAGTGTTATTTGGAAGCACAGAAGTTTTTAATTTTGATGAAACCTAATTTGTCTCTTTTTTCTTTGGTGCTTGTAATTTGGTGATTGTGATATATTTAAGAAACTACTGCCCAAACCAAGGTCAAAAAAGTTTACATCTATGTTTCCTTCTAGGAGTATCACAGGTTTAGCTCTTACATTTAAGTCTATGATCTGTTTTGAGTTAATTTTTTATATGGTGTGAGGTACATCCAACTTCATTCTTTTGCCTTCATTTTTAAAAAATATTTGCTGGGTATAGAATCATAGATGACAAGTTTCCTTCTTTCAGCACTTTTAAGATGCCATTTTCTATTATCTTCAACTTCCATCATTTCTGTTAAAAGGTTAATTGTCTTCTCATTGTTTATTGGAAGTTACATGTCCCTTTCCTCTAACTACTATTAAAATTGTATCTTTATCTATGGTTTTCAGAAGTTTTACAATTACATGGCTGGATGTATTATGTGCCTAGATGTATTTATCCTGTCATGGAGTCAACAGAATTCTTGAATCTATGTATGGATTTATGTTTTTAGTTAGCTCTGAAAAATTCTCGGCCATCATTCTCTTCAAATGTTGTTTTTGTCCCATTTTCTCTCTTTTATCTCCTTGTGGAAATATAAATACATACATGTTAATTTTTTTTACTATGCCTAATATGAATCCTAACTTATTTTTAAACTTTCCTTCCATTTTTTTTCCTCTCCATGCTTCAGCCTAGGTATTTCCTACTGACCTATTTTCCAGTTCACCAATCTTCTCTTCATTTTGCTGTGAAAACTATCAAGTTTTAATTTAAATCACTGTATGTTTCATTTCTACTACACTGATTACCTTAATCCAATCTGGGATTGATTTGATTAGAACTGAGTTGAGTTTTGTGAGGGCTGGCCTGTTTCCATTTGTCCTTACACCAAATGGTGTAGCCTTTCAGGGGTTCCAATTAACTACCTGAGATATTTAACAGAGCCCTCCTCTTTATTGAGAACTGAACTCCAATTTTTGTTTCCCTTACCTGTGAGATTTCTGAAAGTTGTCTTTAACTTCTCTGCCCTCTAGACAACTGCCTCTAAGAGAAAGGTAAAGCTGAATGTTGGGGGTTCACCTCTCAAAAAACCTATTTCTGTGACTCTTAGCCCCTTGAGTCCTTAATGATTTCATAGCTCTTATGCCTTCAAATAGATGAGTTTATATTTTAATCAAGGTTTTCTAGTTGTTTTCAGAAGATTTGGTATGAAATAAACAAGTGTGTTAGAATCAGAAGTTCTATGCAAATTATTTAATATGTCAAATTTCTCAAAATATTCCACTGAATTTTGACTGGCATTCCACAAAACTTATAGATTAATTTAGGGAGAATTGACATCTTCAGAAATATTTTGTTCCATATTTGAACATGGTATATCTGTTTTTCAGGTCTTTTTATCATACATTTTAATAAGAGTTTTAGAATTTTCTCCATGTAGATCTTGTGCATTACTTGTCAGATTAAATTCTAGAAACTTGATTTTTCTTTTATTATTCTGAATGGTATCTTATATCATCTCTTCTAGCTAATTATTTTGAGTACAAAGGAATTCTGATTTTTAGAAAACAATCTTTTATTTAAGAAATACTAAATTATCTTATTAATACACACAGTTTGTCTATTTCCCCTACAGATTTTTATATAGGTGATCTATAAACACTTACAGATTTATCTCTTCTCTTCCAATCCCATTAATTCATTTCTATTTATTTTCTTAAGGCACTGGCCAGGAACTCCAGTAACATAAAAAACACTGTTAACCATCTTTGTCTTATTCCTGATCTTAAATGGAATGCATGTAAAGTTTTTCCATTAATGTCTGCTTTAGGTTTTTGGCACATATCCTTCATCAAATTAAAGACATTCTCTTTTATTATTTCTTAATAGATGTATATTAAATTTATGCTTTTTCTGAAAATGCACAAATCATGTACCCAACAATTTTTAAATATATTAACTTTTTTAAAGAACTAATTTTGGGTTTTGATAATATCTACTCTCTAACAGATTTCTGGCCTTATTATTTCCTTCCTTTTTGTTTACTCTATAGTTCTTTTTCCAACTTCTCAATTAATATTTGTCTCATTAGTTACTGTATTAGTTTGCTAGGGCTGCTGTACTGAAGTATCGCCGACTGGGTGGCTCAAACAACAGAAATTTATTTGTTCTCACAGTTCAGTAGACTAGAAGTCCAAGATCAAGGTATCAGCAGGGTTGGTTCCTTCTGAGAGTCGTGAAGGAAGGATCTGTTCCAGGCCTCTCTCTCTGGCTGGAGATGGACAACTTCTCCCCTATGTCTTTATGTCACCTTCCCTCTGTCCATGCCTATGTCCAAATTTCCCCTTCTTATAAAGACACCAATTATATTAGATTAGGGCCTACCCTACTGACCTCATTTTAACTTAACTCTGTAAAGACACTATTTCCAAATTACTGTCACAGTTTGAAGTACTGGAGGATAGGACTTCAGTATATCCATTTTTTTTGAAGGGGTGGGGAAGGAGACACAGTTCAGCCCATAGCAATTACCAAAGTTTCTTACTTCCTGGTAAATATATTATAAGTTATAAATCTCACTTTAATTATCTCACAAACTTTGAAGTGCAGCATTTCCATTAATATCCAATAATTTTATAATTTCTCTTATGATCTATGCTTGTAAGTATGCAAACATTTGGGTCATTTTTAGCTATCTGATATTTATTGTATTTTATTAAGGCCAGAGATTATGGTCTGCATAATGATGATTTTTTGGAAGCTACTGAAGCACCCTTTGTGGCCTAGAACATGTAAATTTTAAGAAGGATCTGTACGTGCTAGAAAAAAATGTGTAATTCTCTGCTAGATGGAGAATTCTATATATATCTATTAGGTTCAGCATGACAATCATGTCATTAAAATATTTTATATCTTGTCCAAGTAGCAACATGGTGGACTCGGGTTCCAGACACCAGATTGAGATTAGACGTGGCAACTGCAGGCTTAGGGTCTCCACAACTTCAGTAAATCCAGGATCCAGATGCCAAAGTGTGGTGGGCCCTAGCCATCCTTTTCTGCCTGATGGTGCTGCCTAGTATCCCAAGCAGACCCTATTTTGAACCCCTGCAGATGAACTGTTCAGCCTCCATAATGGGGATATGAACTGAATGGGCTTTTTAAGCATTTCCTGGATAGATCCAAGCTGCCTCAGAGAGTACAGTTTGCTAAGAAAATGGATACGCCAAAAACATTTTGCTACCGAGGAATAGTGGCTAAACTGTCTAAACATTAAAAAAGACATTACCAACAGTCCTGTGTTTCTTCCTGGGCATTTGGGGCCATAAAAACCATTTCTGATCAGATCTGTATTGACACCAATAGGAATGCCCCCACAGAGATGCCTGCTGAAAACCTGCTCATCTACTGCGAAGTATGGGGATGGCTGTATGGGGGCTTTCCCTCTAAAGCCTGGAATTTCTGGACCAAGAAAGGTCTCTGGTGGCCTCTATGACACCCATGTAGGCTGTAGGCCCTATTCCATCCCACAATGTGAGCACAATTTCAATGGCTCTCAGCTACCAGGTGATGGAGGTGAAGAGACACTCCCAAGTGCAGCAAGACCTGTGAGTCTGGCTATACTCCTTCCTACAAAGATAACAAGCACTACAGCTGCAGTTTCTACAATGTCTCTGAAGATCACAGCTGATGTTTACAAGAATGGCTCAGGAGAGGGAACCTTCCCTGTGTATGCCAACTTCCTGCATGTCACAAATGAAATGAAGGAAGGCCACACCATCTGCATCCTGGACTGGAGAGTAGAGAATGCCACCCCCTAATGGCTGGCTGTCAACTCTAGAAAACTGAGCAGAGTGACAATTTCTTCTTCAAATTCTCTAAGAAAAGGACTACGGTGGAATCAAATCAGAGATAGTGGACAGAATCTCATGTACTGATCAATACCAGAAAAAAAGTTAAGCCTACTGCGGCTTATCCAGCCAGCCCTGCACAAACTGTTTTTGTTTTTGCTTTTAATATGGCAGGTTGGGTTAAGTTGGATATGAGGGTGGAAATTCCTTTTATTTTTTCAGTTCAGATAGGACTGAAGAGCTTAGACGGTGGCTATGACAAGACTAGACTAGGCCAAACCTGTGTATACGATTTGAATTGATCCTTTCTGGGTTAAAAAGAGCTCTCTTACACAGAAAATAACTCCAAACCCTGGCTACATCTCAGCCTCATCAGTGGACTGATCCTTACTGCTGACAAGGCAGAGCGCCCTTTAAATTTCTTAATAAGAACTTTCACAGAGACTAGTTCTACATAGTGTCTGCTGCTCCAAAGGCTGCTACAACCAACCTCCAAACCTTCCCCAACCAACATTTCCAGGGAGCAAAACTGAGTGAGAACGTGAAGGGTTTAAAGGAAAAACTGAATTCCTAACAAGGATTTAAATTCCCACATATATTCACCACATCTTCCCAAGTAGTTATTTTTTAGGTTTGGAAAAAGTTAAGAGGAGAAATGGTAGACAGCCCTTTAAATGAAGAAAGCCACTTTTTCCTGTGGTCCCTAAATCTGTTGAATTTCCAGTGTTGCATACCCTCTCTGTTCTTTTCTGTAGCATGATTTTTTTTTTTTTTTTTACCAGAAGCTTTATTTGCAATGAACCTGGGCTGATCATAGTATGAACAATTCTAACACTGGCTAGAACTGCTGTGCTAGTTGCAGAGTATAAATCCCAATAGAAATAGCTTAAAACAAAACTAGGTGGTCCCCACTAGGTACAGATTTAACTGACCTCTAATTCCCTTGGTGAAACTAGTTTGGGAGAAACCAGTTTTTATCAATTTTTAAAATCACTGCTCTACCAAATGTTTTAACACAGAATGGAATAATTATGCCATTAAAAAGTTCCACCTTCAAAAAATAAACACTTCTAAGTCTCGATTTTTTTCATCTGCTTAACTTGCCAATTTCTGAGGAGAGTTAAAAGCTCTATCTTCAACTGTTGAAAGTTCTTGTATTCCCCTATGCACATTCTATCAGTTGTTACTTTATATATTTTAAAGCTAATTTGTTAGATGAACATGTATTCCACGATTACTATAGCTTCTTTCATTAATTTATAACACTTGTAATTGATTAGGACATAGACAAAGAAAATAAAACAAAGGTAGAGTTAAACACAATTATAAACTGAACAAAATAGAACTAAAACTGAGATCAAGAAATAGAACATTGGAGCAACGCTAAAACCCCCCGTTTGCCCCACCTGACCACAACTTCCACCTTCCCGCTAGAGATAACCATTACCCTGACTTTTGTGATAAAATCAAATCATATGCATTTTTTCCTTATGTTGCCTCCTTCACTCAACATACAGTTAGATTTTAGAAACAAGATTATTCTAGCCTCATAAAATGAGTTGGGCAGTGGTCCCTCTTTTTCTATTATCTGAGGAAGTTTAAACTTAGAATTGCTTCTTCCTTAAATGATTCACAGAACATGCAAATTAATACATCCCAACCTGGAAGAATTTTTTAATGATTTTTAAAATAGATGATACACTTACATGTTTCAGAAGTCAAAACAAAATAAAAAGGTTTCCACTTAGAAGTGTCACTCACACTCTACATGTACCCCATTCCCTCTTGTCCCTTTAAAATGTTACTTTATGAAAATACAAGTAAGAATCATAATATTTCTACCTCTTTTTAACAAAAGATAGCGTACTATATATCAGGTTGGCCAAAAAGTTCATTGCGGATGTTACAGAAAAACCCCAACAAACTTTTTGGCCAACCCAATATATTCCCCTGCATCTGATTTTTTCACTTTACAATGTATCCTGGAGATTTCTCCACAGAAGTACAGTGAACTTTTTCTTTATTGCAGCTACACAGCATTACATAGACCATAACTTAGTCAATCCATTGATGGGTACTTGTGTTGCATTTATTTTTTTTTTTAATATCTATTTTATTTATTTATTTATTTTTTATTTTGGCTGCACTGGGTCTTAGATGCGGCACACAGGATCTTAGTTGCAGCATGCAGGATCTAGTTCCCCGACCAGGGATCGAACCCGGGCCCCCTGCATTCGGAGCATGCAGTCTTACTCACTGGACCACCAGGGAAGTCCCTATTTTATTTTTTATACTTGAACATTTGATACATTTGTACTTTCTCCTAATATATGGTATGAATTTTAATTGGATCCACAAATGGACTTTTCCAATTGGCTACCCAGTTGTCTCAAAGATCTAAGTTTCTACCTTGAGAAGCTAGAAGAACATGAATAAATTAAATCCGAGGAAGTATTGATAGAAGGAAGGAAATAACAAAGATTTTAAAACTGCTTAACTTTTTAAAAAAAATTTTAAGTAAAAAGAAGACAAAAATATAGACAATTCACAAAGCCAAAGTAGCTTTGTTCAATAATTAACAACACTGAAAAACCTCTACGTGACTGATCAAGAGAAATAAAACATAAATTATAAATATCCACAATGAAAGAATATATCACCTTGTATTACACAGACATCAAAAAAATAACAGAGATATTATGAACAACCTTATACATTTGAAAACTTAAATGAAATACACAAATTCCATGAAACACAAAACTTACTGAAGCTGACAAAAGATGAAATAGAAAATCTTAATAGCTCTATAACCACCAAGAAGTTAAATTAGTAGGATTAAATGCCCCACAAAGAAAAACCCAAGTCCAGATGGCATCACTGCTAAATTTTATCAAGCATTTAAGGAAATAAATAAATAAATAAAAATAAATATACACAATCTTTTTTTCTGAAAAAGAGTAAACACTCCCCAATTCATTTTATAAGTCCAGCACAACCCTGATGTCAATATTTGACACAGACATGATAAAAAAAAGAAATTTATAGGTCAACATTCCCTATGAATATAGATATGAAAACAGTTAAAATATTAAGGAATTGAATAGAGCCGTATCTCAAAAGGATAGTAAGTCATGACCAAATGGAGTTTATCCCAGGGATTAGTCTAATATTTGAAAATCAATCTATATAACACCAAAGGCATAATTCATGAAAGAAATAATTGACATATCTGATAAAGACATATCTGACAAAGGACTGTTATCTAAAATATACGAAAAAAAAAACCCTTAAAATTCAACAATAAGGAAACAAACCATTCCATTAAAACATGAGTTAAAGATCTAATATACACCTTACCAAAGAAGATATACAGATGGCAAATAAGCATATGAAAAGATGCTCAACATCATCTAGGGAACTGCAAGTTAAAACAACCATGAGATATCACTACACGCCTAATAGAATGGCCAAAATTCAAAATACTGACAACTCCTACATGCTGGTGAGGATGTGGAGCAACAGGAACTCTCATTCACTGCTGGTGGGAATGCAAAATGGTACAGCCACTTTGGAAGAGAGTTTGTTGGTTTCTTACAAAACTTAAATAATGCTCTTACCATACGATCCAGCAATTCTGCTCCTTGGTATTTATGCAAATGAATTGAAAATTGATGTCCACACATCACATCAACCTGCACATGAATGTTTACAGCAGCTTTATTCATAACTGCCAAAACTTGGAAGAAAACAAAGATGTCCTTCAGTAGGTGAATGGGTAAATAAGCAGTGGTACATTCAAACAATGAAATATTATTCAGTGGTAAAAGCAATAAAAAGACATGAAGGAAACAAAATGCCCATTACCACGTGGAATAAGCCAATCTGAAAAGGCTACATTACTGTATGATTTCAACTCTATGACATTCAGGAAAAGGCAAAACTATGGAGACAGGAAAAACGATCAGTGGTGGCCAGAGGTTAGGGGAAGGAAGGGATGGATTGGCAAAGCACAGAGGATTTTTAAGGCAGTGAAACTATTATGTATAATACTAAAATGGTGGATAGGTGTAACTATACATTTGTCCAAACCCATACAATATATAATACAACACCAACAGTGAACCCTAATGTAAACTATAGACTTTAGCTGATGATGTGTCAATGTAGATCCATCAGTTGTAACAAATATATCACCCTTGTGTGGTAGGTTGATAGTGGGAGAGGCTGCACATGTGCAAGGTCAACGGGTACATAGGAACTCTGTGTACTTTGCACTCAGTTTTGCTGTGGACATAAAACTGCTCTAAAAAACAAAGCCTATTAAAAAAGTCAATCAAAGTAGTCCACCGAATTTACAGAATAAAAGAGCAAATCCATATGATTATTAAATTCTCAGCAAACCATGTTGTGATTTTTTTTTTCATTTTGAATTAACTGCCTTCAATAACTTATTTTCATTCTTTTTGTAATGTAATGAATCAATGAAATATGCAGTTTTGGTAGCATGTTTTTGTATGAAGCATAATAGGTATTGCTCTTTTCTGAAATTCCTGGTATAAACTGTGGTTTTGATTTTTTCTTTGAATTAAATTTTGATTAGATTTTTAAAAATTAAAAAAAAAAAAGAAGACAACTTCTTCAATCAGATAAAGGGTTCCCTCAAAAACACCTACAATTAACATCATACTTACTAGTCAAACACTAAATCCTTTCTCCCTGAATTCAGGAATAAAGTAAGGATATATACCCTCATGACACCTATTCAACAATGTATTAGAGGTCCAAATTAGTATAATAAGTCAACATAAAGAAATAGAACGTATAAAGTCTGGAAAGTGAAAAGGACAATATGATTGTCCTATTCTCAGACAATACGATTGTTTACACAGAACAACTAAGAAAGTAGCAACCAAAACAACAAAAAACTATTTAAAAAATAATAAACGAATTTAGAAAATAAAGTCAGATTCAAAAATGAGTGATGTACATAGCACAGGGAGATCAGCTCAGTGCTTTGTGACCACCTAGAGGGGTGGGATAGGGATGGTGGGAGGGAGATGCAAGAGGGAGGGGATATGGGGACATATGTACACGTATAGCTGATTTACTTTGTTATACAGCAGAAACTAACAAACCATTGTAAAGCAGTTATACTCCAATAAAGATGTTAAAAAAAAAGAGTGGTGTATCTACATACTAACAGCATACTATTTGAAATATAAAATTTTAAATATCATTTACCATAGCATCAAGAAACATTAAAAATTTAGCAATAAATTTAACAAATTATGAACAAGACCTGTACACTAAAATTACAAAAAATTTTTGAGAAAAATTAAAATAGATCTTAAAAGACAAAGAAAAATGTCTTGTTCATGGACTAACTAGTAGACTCAAGATTGTTAAGATGTCAGTCCTCACAAAATTGATCTATAAACTGAATGCAAACTCAATTTCAGTACCACTAGGCTTTTATGGAAACTGACACAGTGATTCTAAAATTTATATAATAATGCAAAAGTCTTCAAATAGTTAAGACAATTTTGCAAAAGAACAAAGGAGGACTTACACTCAGACTTCATTACACACTCTCAACTCTACAGTATAAAGCTACAGAATCAAGATTGTGTGGTCCTGAGATGAGAACAGACAAAGATATCAGTGAAATAGAATAGAAAGAGCAGAAGTAGATCAACATTTATATGGTCAACTGATTTTTTTGACAAAGGTACTGAAGTAATTCAATAGAGAAGAAACAGCCTTTTCAACAAATTGTGCTGAAACAACTGGATATCCATATGGAAAAAAATGAACCTCGATCCCTATCTCACGTCATACATGAATTTGAAATGAATCACCAATCTAAACATAAGAGTTAAAACTATAAAGGTTTTAGGAAAAAAACATAGGTAAATATCTGTGACCTAGATATAAATAAGAATTTCTTACAAAGAACACGGAAAATAATAACCATAAGAGAAAAAATTGATAAAATTAAACCATCAAAATTTAAAACTTCTGCTCATCAGAAGACATTTTTAAGAAAATTAACAGTCAAGCTATGCAGCCTTTGAGAAAATATTGACAAAACATACATCTGACAAAAGACATTTATAAATATAAAATATAAAGAATTCTTACAACTCAATGATGACACAAATACCTCATTTTTTTTAATGAGCAAAATATCTGAACGTATACTTCACAAAGGAAGATATAAGAATGGTGAATAAGCACACAAAAACTCATCATTATGTTGATATATACCACAAATCCACATAACAACGCAATTTAAGACCATGAGATACTATTACACACCCATTAGAATGACTGAAATTTAAAAGACTAACAAAAAAATATTGGTGAGAACATGGAACTGGTGGGAATATAAAATGGTACAACCCCACTGGAAAAAATGTGCCAGTTTCTTTTAAATTTAAATATGCACCTACCACTTAACATAGCAGTTCCACTCCTAGGTATTTATCCAAGGAAAATGAAAACATATTTCCATAAAAACTTGTACAAGAATATTCACATCAGTTTTAATTCTAACAGCCAAAAATCAGAAACAATCCAAATGTTCATCAATAGAAGGATAGTGGTATATAGTTTACTAATCAGCAATAAAAAGTATTACTACATTTGATCACAAGAATGGATCTCACAGACATTATTCTGAGCAAAGGAAGCCAGACACAAAAGAGTACATATGGTATGATTTCCATTTATATGAAATTTTCAAACGGCCAAAACTAATCCATAGTTAAAATTTAGAACAGTGGTTGCCACTTGATGGAAGTTATGGGGAAGTAACAGGAAAGGGAACTTCTTAGGGTGATGGAAATGTTCTGTATCTTGATAAGGGTGAATCCATTTGTCAAAACTCATGGAATTGTACATATACAATTGGTGTATTTCAACATATATACAATTTACCTCAAAAGATGTAAACAAACAACCAAATAGAGAATTTTTCCAAACATATAAGGAAATAATAATATTCTCAAACTCAGAAAATTGAGAAAGCACGAATACTTCCCAAATTGTCTTATGAGCTAAGCATAACATTTTAAAAATATAAGGAAATTAAAAGATAGGTAAAATAAAGGTCAATCTTTTTCATGCACATAACAAAAAAAAATGGTAAACAAAATATTAGCAAATCAAAACCAACAATATACTAAAAGAATACACAAGGAACAACTGGATTTACATAGTAATCCAATATTTGTATATTTAAAAATTAATCAATATTATTTCCACATTAACTAAATACAGAGATCAAATCATATCATCAAAATAGATATAAAAAAGCTTTTGATAAAAGTTAACTCTAATGCATGATAAAAGCTCTCAACAGACTAGGACTAAAGGGAAAACTTCCTTTACCTAAAAAAGAGTAACTTCCTTAACCTAAAAAAAGAGTAACAATTTTTTTTTAAAAAGCTGTTGCAAACTTCATACTTACCCCTGAAATCATAAACCAGAAAAAAATTGATTTTCAACAACTGAATTTAATATTTTAAGGAAGAAACTCTCTACTGTAATAATATAGGAAAAAGAAATAACAAGTATAACAAAAGAAAGAAAAAAAGCTGTCATTATTTGGAAATGGTATGATTGTGTACATGAAAAATTTTTTAAATTTATAAACTAGAATTAGTAAGTTAATATATCAAGATGCTTAAATACGAGATCAATACACAAAAATTAATTGTATTTCTAGTCTAGCAACATAGTTACAAAATGAAATCTAAAAATATCATTTACAGGCTCATCAACAAACATCAAAGACTGATTAATAAATTTAATGAAACATGAACAAGAATTCTACATTAAAAACTATTAAAAATTAATAAAAGTAACACATATAGGGTCACCTGATTCACAGTGGAAGTTCCTTTGCAATCAAATGTAGAAAAAGTAGTCTTTAAATAAATGCTGAGAAACCCACAAAGAATAAAATGAACCTTGATCTATACCTCACAAAACACAAAATAATACCAGACGGATCATAGACCTAAATGAAAAAGATTTTTCAGAGGAAAATATCTTCATGACCTTCAGGGTAGAAAATAACTTTTTTAACGAACACAAAAAAGCACTAATCATAAAGAAAAGCTTAATTAAATGTACTTCATCAAAACTAAGATCTTCTCTTCAATAAAAGATCTATACAGAGAGGGAAAAGCCAAGCCACAGACAGGAAGACATTTTGTTTAATACACACACACACACACACACACACACACACTTCCAACAAAGGACTTGTATCCAGAATATACCAGTAAGTCAGACAACCTACCCACCTGCTCCCACTCCCCCAATCCCAAAATGTGCACTTATGAAAAAGGATATCCAAGTTATATGAAGTAATATGAAAATGGGCTCAACTTTAAGAGTTATTAGGAAATGCAAAATGAAATCACAATCCAATACCACTACTCATCCACCAAAAAATGTCCAAAGTTTAAAAAATGACCCAAGTGTTGGTGAGGTTGTGAAGCAACTGGGACCTTAATACACTGTTGGTCAGAGTACAAATTGACAACCAATTGGGATATTATTTGGCACTACCAACTAAAACTAAATATGCTTAACATGCAACCCAGAAATTCCACTAGGGTTATATCAAACACAGATGAGTGCTTTAAATATGCTTAACATGCAACCCAGAAATTCCACTAGGGTTATATCAAACACAGATGAGTGCTTCTATCTCCCAAAAGACATGTACATGAATGTTCATAACAACATTATTAACAGTGGCCAAAAACTATAAACTTGAATACCTACCAACACTAGTATGGATAAAATACTTGTGGTATATTCATATAGAGCAACACTGTGAACCAATAAAAAACAAAAATGAATCACACAAGCATAATACTGAGCAAAAGAAGGTAGAAACAAAAGAATATATATTATATAATCCACTAATATAGCATTCAAAAACAGGCACAATAAATCTATAATTATAGAAGTCAGAATAGACGGTTAATGAGAAGGTGGTTATCCACACAGAGGGGGCAATGGGAGCCTACCTTGATCTGCATAATAGTTACAGAAGTTCATGCAAATGTACAAATCCTTTAAGCTATGTGTGTATATAACACAATTTTGTTAAGACCTCAAAATAAATGTATTTTCAGACAAAAAACGCAGATAATTTATCTCAGCAGACTTGGCAAAATACTAAAG
Organism: Eubalaena glacialis; assembly: GCF_028564815.1. NCBI lineage: Eukaryota > Metazoa > Chordata > Mammalia > Artiodactyla > Balaenidae > Eubalaena > Eubalaena glacialis. Next base: position 25,267,994 of record NC_083718.1, read on the forward strand.
GGAATTTTTAAGTCAAAAGGAAAATTATATCAAAGACAAGTATATGAATATAAATAAGCATGTGAATGTGAAGAGTAAGAAAAAATGTAAATACATGGGTAAATCTACAATGAATAGGGACACTATAATCGTATCTTTTGGGGTTTCAAATATATGTAGAGCTAATGACAATGAAAGGTAAATTTGGGTAAATGGGAACTGGCAAAATACAAATTTACCAAGAATACAAGTGGCAATCTCTAGGGAAACCAATAAAAGAAGGTACAACTCAGAAATGAATAGAAGGGGGAAAGAATAATTTAAAATACTCAGTTAATCCAAGAATTGAGAGAAACATAATACAGAATGGAAAGACAAACAGAAAACAAATAGTAGTATGTAATATAATTACATTAAATGTCAACTGACTACACTCCAATTAAAGATAAGACGTTATCAGACTAGATCAAAAAATAAAAACTATATTCTATTTAACACTAAACATATAAAGTAATAGCTGAAACTAAAAGGGTGGAGCAAGATATTTAATGCAGAAGACTAATAAAAAGAGCTAGAATCATTCTACTAACATCAGATTAAGTAAAGTTTAACTCAAAAAGCATTACTTAGAGATAACAAGGATCATTACATCATGATAAAAGAGTTAATCACTAGGGCGATATAATAACTTGATATTTGTTATCAGTGAAAACTGAAAAAAATAAAAAAAGAAAGAAAGAAGCAAATCCTCTCTCAGGAAATGAAATACCACGCGGAGAAAACAGTTAAGGATATGGAAGATTTAAATAAGATTAATGTCTTTTACCTAAATGATATTTACAGAACACTGCACAGCAAATTTCAAAGACTTGAAATCACACAGTGTATATTCTCTGACTGCTCTGGAATTACATTATAACTCAAAAACAGAAATATAACTAAAAACCTTCCAAATACTTAGAGATGGAGCGATAAACTTCTAAAATCATAGATCAAGAAAAACCATGACAGAAATTTAAAATCACATCGGAAGTCACATTGTATTTTGAGGAAATCTATAATGAAAATATGACATATCAAAATTTTGCTATAGCTAAAGCTGCTTAGAGGAAAAAGTATAGCACATTTGAAAAGATCTAGAAATCAATGCTCTAAGCATCTAACTCAAAAAGTTAGAAAAAGAATAGCAAGTTGAAACCAAAGGGAGAAAAGAACATTAAAATATAAAAGCAGAAATTAATGAAACAGAAAACAAATCTATCATAGCAAAATACAAAAGGCAAAAGTTAATTCATTGAAAAAATAACAGAATTGATAAACCGCTAAGCGTAACAAATGAAAAAAATGAGAAGTGCAAACGACCAATATAGTAATAAATATGAAAAATCAGATGACATGGATGAACCTAGCAAAACTGATACATCTATACAAAATATCCAAATAGTTCAATTTCAATTTAAAAAATTAAATATATAATTTAAAACTCTCTCTCTAGGAACCTCCAGGCTCAAATGGCTTCACCAGTGAAATCTTCTAAGCATATAAGAAAGAAATAATAACAATCTTCTCAAACTCCTCTAAAGAACAGTAAAAAAGGAAATACCTCCCTCTTTTTATGAGGCCAGAATAACCAAGATACCAAAATCTGATCAGGATGTGATAAGTAGGAAAATTACAGGCCAATTTCTCTCAAAGATCCAAAACACACACAACACACACAAATAGCAAACTGAGTCCAAAGGTAAATTAAAAGGATAATACATCCCAACAAAGTTGGCTTATTTTAGAAATGCAAGGTTAGTTTCACATTGAAAATAAACCAGTGTAACTCAACACACTAACAGAGTAAAGGAGAAAAGCCGTGAGTGTCTCAAAAGATGCTGATAAAGCATTTTATTAAAATCCAACACAATTCATGATTTTAAAAGTAAAATTAGTGAGGTTGCTGGGCATGAGGTCAATAAACAGAATTCAATTGTGTCTAACTACTAGCAAAAACAATTAGAAAATGAAACTTAACCAATAATTCTAATTAAAATAACATAAAGAATATCACATACCTAGGAATAAATCTGCTGAAAGATGTATAAATCCACTCTACTGAATGGAAACTACAAATAATTAGTGGGTTAAATTTATAAAGCCCTAAATAAATGGAGGAATATACCATGTTCATGGATTGGCTGACTCAATATTGTTAAGATGTCAATTATCTACAAAGTAATCTCTAGTTTCAGTGCAATCCTAATCAAAATTCCAGCAGATGTGTGGGTGCTGGGTGTGGATGTGGATTTTTAAGAGTAAGTAAAAACTGAAACACTTATTCTAAAATTATATGAAAATATAAAGGGCCAAGAACAGAGGAGAAGAGGGAGGAAGTTAGAGTATACACACTACCAGATATCAAGACTTCTTAAACTAAAGTAATTTAAGGCAGTGAGAGACAAACAGACCAATGGAACAGAAGAGTGTACAGAAACATACTCAAACTTCAATGACATATGAAAAATAGAAATATCTTGGAAAAAAATTCCATGTAGAAAGACTTCATTCAGAAGTTTAATGATTTCTGATCAATGATATCAATTACAACACCAAGTAAATAATATTTCAGTTAAATTCTCTCACAGACTGTATAAAATAGCTTGCAAAACAATTATCAGATCTTCTATAAAATCTTTATCTCTTACCTCTCCAAAAGCCCCTCGACCAATCACCTTTAATATTTCAAAGTCTTCTCTATGTAATCGCATCTGTTTCACTTTAGAAGTAAATGGTTTAGCTGAAACAAAAAGGCAACATCAATTACTTAATGAACTGTGATACAAATTAGATATAAATAATGATATTTCTTACTTAAACAATAAAAATGAAAATAAGGATTAAGGATTAAGCCAAAGTATTTAATAGTCTCATCAAACTATATTGAGAAGAAATAGATTTAATTTTCATATGATGTTTATTTCTTATGTATGAATTATATTTTTGGTGAGAAACATATTTTTAAACACCAAATAATGCAAAGTACTAGTGGTGTACAAATGAGACCAATTTATTCTCATTTTAAACATTCCGTGTATTCTAACTCAATGCTAGACACATATTTTAGCACAAAGGTCCAAGAAGTAAAAGCAAATTTCTTGGCACCAGAGAGAGATTCAGCAATCCCCACCAAGTAAATTAATATTTGTCACACTCATTCATTTATTGATCATTTTAACATACCTTTAGCAAGAGTTGACATTATACAAAGTACGGTGGCAATTACTGGAGTTTAAAACAAATATAATTACAATATGGTACCTTCATTCAAGAACTTCTCAGTCTTCAGAAATAGATACAGTATGCACACACATATAACATACTAATGTGATAAAAGTTTCTAATAGAGATAAATACAAAGCGCTTCAGGATCAGTGAAAATGGAACCCTAATTCTCTTGTAAGAACACTAATGTTTCACAGAGGAACTAACATTGGATCTGGACCTTGAGGACTAAGTAGACTTTTGCTAATTTGCCTGTTTGCAATGTACTATAAATATTCCCAACAGAGGGAGCAATATAAGCAAATGAAGAGAGGCAAGAAAGTGAACTTGGGTGATAATGGTAAATAATCCATTGTTGTTATAGAATTATAAGAAGAAATACAAAGAAATCAGGGCTAGAAAATGGAAAATGTAAATGGCCTTGGATGCCATGCAAGGAACTTAGACATTATTCTATTAATTATAGGGAACATATTGACATTTTTTAAAAAATTATAAAACCAATTACATGTTCTGCTGCCTCTAAGAGAAATTTAGACCTGTCTCCTTTCCTCCCCTCATGTCCCTCCTTATTCTCACACAAAAAGGAGTTAATACAATTAAATGGTCACTGTATATGGGTACAGCTCTCTTCTCCTTCCTACCATGAACGAGAGTGTGGAAGATCAAAGGTATGTATTTGAGCATTAGAAAGGGAAAGAGACACAGCAGGCCTTACCACTTGCTTTGGTCTAAAGGTATTTAGCCCTAACTACTGATACTTTAGAAAAGAGGGGTATTCCACATTGCAAAACCCAGTCTACTAGAGATTTCTGCATTGGTGTTTTAGATTATAAGGAAAGGAAATAGAGATTGAATCTCTATTTGGAATTCACACAACAGAAAAGATGATCAAAGAAACAGATCAAATTTGAATAAAGGTATAAAGGATCTCATACTGTAAGAGAGAGAAGATGTAAAACCATGGCAGCCAGGAAGTGAACATTTTGATAAAATGACCAAGACATCTTGGTTTTGAACAAACTGGACTGGACAAACGGTGAGACTGTGGCAACTGGGAATCAGTCAGGGTCCTAACAGGAAATAAATTATCCCAATCTGAGGAAGGCTTATTTACAAATAGACTATTTACAAAGGTATAGGTGGGTTATAAGGGAATGGCAAGGAATAGTGAAATCATCTTGAGACTAGTGTCCCTCCCTTTCCCAGCTTCTACACAAGCATATCACAAATACTTGGTTAAGAATAGTACACATAGAATGTGTAAATTAAAAATAAAGATGTGGAGCCAGCCAGTGTGAGAAGAGTGCTAGTCTAGTTGCTAGCTAGAGCTGGAAAATATCACAAAGCAGCCTACAACATTACACTTAACAGTTCTTTATTTCTTTTACTTCACTTTTTATTACCCTGACCCCCTCAAGATTTCCAAATACCTTAATCCAAATAGAGGGTATGTTCTATATCTTTGTCTCATTCTGACCCTAAATCCAAACAGCATTTCAGCACAGACAACTATGTTTATTCTTAAAGAATAATTCTGTGTATACCTTCCTCTGGGTAACATCCTACTTATCTAAAAGGTTAGAAATCCAGGTATTTCAATCCTCTAAAACACCACCGTAAAGCAGGAAAAGAAACTGTTTTTTAAAACTAGAGTAACTGAAATACAATTCAGGTAAGCAAATGATTGTTGAAACAATCTTTTAGTAAGGTACAAAGGATAACAATATGTCAAAAAATAAATGATATTATCTTTCCATGCAATAGTATACACCCTGAAAGCACCAAGCAAATGAATACTGTTAAACCATGCATAATTAGGATTAAGGATTTTATCAGCTATCCACACTTTATGGGAGCCTGTAGTATTAACATAAACTAAAAGAATAATCCTGTCCATTCTTTACTTCCTGGAACCTGCTAGTAAAAATCCCATTTCTTTGACATAGCAAAATTATTCTATTTTCAGACATTCAAAAATGAGTTAAGTCACAAATTTCTTCAGAAGGCTCATAGTTTACTAATTATTTATTCAATTCACTCAAAAAGTATCTTTAAATACCCGCTATATGCCAAGCATTTTATAAGATGTTAGAAGTACAAAGATAAATAAAATAGTCCCTGTCCTCAAGTAAACAAATTATGCAATAAGTGTCACTCTCCCATTTTAAATTTTCAGTGTGTTTAAAACAGACTTATACGCAGAAAATTATGCTCACGTTACAAGAAATGAGAGAAATGCAAATAAACTTACTGGTAATATTCTATTATTTAACAACCAAATATGCCAAAAATAAAAAACCTGAAACCACCAAGTGTTTGCCGGAGTACGAATAACAGGTATTCTCATACATAACTGGTAGGACTGTTAGTTACAACCTCTGTGGACAAGATTTGGTTTTCTTTTTCATTCTCTTAACATGACATTTTACTTAAAAAGATTTTAGAAGCTGATACATCTTTGTATACCTTGAGATAAACGTTACTTGGTTATAACGTAATTTTTTAATATATAGATGAAATTGCTTTGCTTTGATTTTACTTAGGAATCTTACATTTGTGTTTATAAACAATTCTGGTTTACAATTATATTTTTTCTGTACTATCTTCATCTGGTTTGGTACCAATAATAAACCAACCTCATTAACTATGTTGAGTAGCTTCCTCTCCTTTTCTTTTCTCTAAAATAAAATAATTCCAGGTTTTTTAAAGATCTCAATGTGAAAAACAAAACTACAAACCTTTTAGAAGACAATAAAGGAGACTATGACTATAAGGGCTGCTAAAACTTGCTAGTGAAACATCTTACACGTGTCATTTTGTTGGATTTTTAATATTTCACTTCTTTCACACTGTCATTTTCATTTTTCTATTTCTACCTGTGACAACTGTACTAATTATATTTTTCTAAGAAATTATACATTGCATTGAAATTTTCAAATTTATTGGAATAGGGTGACATAATATTCTTTTCTTTATAAAACTCTACTATATGAATAGGTTTGATCCCTTTTTAGTTACTAATATTATATATTTAGGTCTATTTTCATTATTTTTCTTTACTAATATCGCTGGAAAGTTTGCATATTTTACAACTATTTTTCCAAATATATATTATTTAGATTTGTTTATCCTTTCTAAAATTCTGTGGAGTTTTCTCTTCTGTTTTAGTAGATTCTTACCTGAATTTACATAAAATTTCAAAAAAAGTAAATACAGGCTAATATTAACCCTCAGCTCTCACCCCGCAAAAAATCAATATAGCCATATTGATACTAGATGAAAGAGGTATTGGGTGGGGAGGCATTAGTGGAATAGGAATCAAAAGGAGTCATACATAATGATTAAAAAAAAAAAAAAAACCCAGCTGAAATTAACCAGGACATAATAAGTCTAAACATGTATACACCCAACAACATAACCTCCAAATGTGTAAGGCCAAATTGACAGACACAGAAGAAGAAACAAACTCACCTTCCTAAAGGGAGATTTTACTCTCTCTCTCAGTAACTCATAGCTCAAGCAGACCAAAAAACAAACAATTTTTTTAGTGTATTGAGTGGCATACATGTAACACTCCACCTAAGAGTTGAAGAATTAATTTTCAAACACACACTGAATCTCTACAAATTTTTATAATATGCAAGACATAAAACTACCTCCAACAAAATTCAAAGCATTGGGAACACAAAAATAAAATTCTGTGAGTACTATGCAATTAATACAATTAGAAACCAAGAACAGAAAGACCAGAGGAAATCCCATAAGCTCTGAAATCTGACAATAATTTTGAAGAAGAAATTAATAAGGTAATTAGAAAATATTCAGAACTACTTAATAATAAAAATATTACATATCAAAACTTCTAGAATATAACTGGGGGGGGAAGCCCTCAATATTTATACTGGGAAAGAAGGAAGGCTGAAAATTAAGGTGTCAAATATGTTATGGTCAGACCAAGAGAATAAAATCAAAGTAGAAGGAAGAAAACAAAAATATAAGGAGGAAAAAAATTTAACTAATTAATATCACTTACAACTACACATCTGCCAAAGACAGATAACTTGACTCTAAACACAATAATCAGACAAACTTAAATTGAGGAACAATCTATAAAATAACTGGCCTGTGGTATGACAAGTTTCAAGACACAACAAGGACACTGAAAGATAAAAAAATGTCTAAAGAACTGCTCCAGATTAAAAGATTCTAAAGAGACATTAAAACTAAATGCAGAATTCCCTGGCGATCCAGTGGTTAGGACTCCACCCTTTCACTGCCAAGGGTGCGGGTTCGACCCCTGGTTGGAGAACTAAGATCTCGCAAGCCACACAGCATGGCCAAAAAATAAATAAATAAAATAAAATAAAAACTAAATGCAACGTGTAATAATGGATTGGAACTCGTAGCCAAAAATAAAAAATAAACATTGCTATAAAGGATATTATTGGGACAACTGGTGAAATTTCAGTATTAAATGTGTATTATATAATATTGTATCAGGGTTAAATTTGCTAAATTAATAATTGTACTGTGGAGATATCTAAGAGAATGCTTTCATTTCTGAGAAAACAGATGTCGAAGTATGTACAGGTAAGGAGTCAAGATATCTATATACATAAGAATGAACATAGATCCTTATTTTATACCAAATACAAAAATTAACTCAAAGTGCATCAAAGATCTCAATTAAAAGTTAAAACTATAAATACTTGTAGAAGAAAACATAGGGGAAAATCTTCATGGCATTGGATATGGCAACAATTTCTTGGATATGACACAAAAAGCACAGGCAATAAAAGAAAAAAATAGATAAACTGGATTCATCAAAATTTAAAACTTTTGTACATCAAAGGTTAGTATTGAGAGAAATTTAAAAACCTACAGAATGGTGAAAAATATTTGCAAATCATATATTTGAAAAAGAATTAATACTAGAACATATAAAGAACTCCTACAACTCAACAATTAAAAAACAGCCCTATTAAAAAATGGGCAAAGGTTTGATTAAATATTTCTCCAAAGATATACAAATAGCCAAAAAGCACATGAAAAGTTACTAAACATCTAAACACCAATAATTAGGGAAATGCAAACCAAAACCACAATGAGATATCACTTCACACCCTCTAGGATAGCTATAAATAATAATAACAATAATAATAATAAATTAATAAGTAAATTTTACAAAACAGAAAATAACAAGTGTTGACAAGGATTTAGAGAAACTCATACATTACTGGTGGGAATGTAAAATACTTTTTATGTATGAATGTAAAAAGCTATTTTGGAAAAGTTTGGCAGTTCCTCAAAAAACTAAACATAGATTTACCTTATGACCCAGCAGTTCTATTTTTAGATATATATCCAAAGAAATTGAAAAAAGGGATTCCAATAGATCCCTGTACACCAATGTTTATTACAGCATTATTCACAATAGCCAAAGGTCCATCAACAGATGAATGGATAAACAAAATGTGGTATATACATACAATAGTTCAACCTAAAAAAGAAATAAAATTCTGATACATGGATGAATCTTGAAAACATTATGCTAAAAGAAATAAGCCAGACATAAAAAGGCAATTCTTGTTTGACTCACCTTATATGAAATATCTAGAACAGGCAAATTCATAGAGATAGAAAATAGATTAAAGGTTACCAGGTGCTGAAGGGAGGGTGGAAAATGGGGAGTCATTGCATAATGGTTATAGAATTTCTCTTTGGGGTGATGAAAGTGTTAGAAATAGACCGTGGTGATGGTTGCACAACATTGTGAATGTAATTAATGCCAATAAACTGTACGGTTAAAATGGCAATTTTGTATTACATACAGTTGGCCCTTGAACAACACAGGTTTGAACTGCAAGGGGCCACTTCCAAGCGGATTTTTTTCAATAAATACATACTGCAGTACTACACTATCTGCAGTTGGTTCTGAACCTCTGATGCAGAATCGCAGATGCAGATGGCCCACTATAAAGTTATAGGTGGATTTTCCACTGTGCAGGGGTCAGCGCCCTTAATCTCCACATTGTCAACTGTACTTTACCACAACTTTTTTAAATTAATAAGATAAAACAGTAAGATAATACCACTGAATTGCATACTTCAAATGAGTGAATTGTTTACTTTGTGAATTATATCTCAATAAAGCTTTTTAAGGAAGAAACCTTAACACACATATACACACACACATACACACACACACACAGTTTGACAAGATGGGTTTCTTACCATGGCTGTTACTCCCAGACTCTAACTCTCCCCCTTCCTTGAGAGAATCTAAGCTGGGGGGAAGTGTTATCTTCGTCTTACAGGAAACCACCAGAAGAGAAAAACAAGTGGCCACCAGACTTGGTTAGAACTGGTGAAACCCAAGATGGTGGGAGACCTGACCTCCAGTAGACCCTGAGCCTCATTATATATTCATTGTAATACATTAGCATGCTAAATGACACACCCACCAACAGCCATGACAGGAAGTACTGGACCATAGAAGGAAGAAAAGGAGGTGGCATCCGAGTTCCAAGAAGAACCCTGCTTATTCCAATAAAACCAATGCATGTGCCTCCCCCTCATTAACCCTACGTTTAAAAATCTTGCCTTGACTGTTCCCCCTAAAAGAAGCTGATTTGCGAACTAAGTTCCTGCTTCTCCATTCTCTGGCCATTGAATAAAGCTTGTGCTGTTTCAGTCTCAGCATTGGTTTGGTTATTGGCTGTGTAAATCCTCACGGGAAAAGAATCTCCCCCCACCGCACCCCCACTGAGGCAGGGGGCTTTGACCAGACTGGGGCCAAGTGGGGGTCCATAGAGACAATCCAGCAATGGGTTGATACATAAAGGCCTTATTAGAACTGAAAATGGGAGAATAACTATAGTTCAAATAAATTATAACATCAATCTCCAATACTTAAAAGGAGCTTTGATTTCTACTATATCTCAGGATCACAAAACAAAGGTATTATTAATACATACTTCAAGTTCCTCCCAAGGATAAAGCAGAAGTCCAAAAACAAAGTTGCTGCAGAGCTAACACTTAAGGTATATTATACCTATTATTATAATCTGTGGTACAAATAAGCAACAATAACTATTAAATCTATAGAGGGGTATATAGGTATCTTGTCATATTACGATACTCGAATAGTACAAAGAAAATGAACCAAAACAAAGTTAAAAGCTATACAGTTTATTACTGAGCACTCCATTCACAATGTCTGAGACAGTTGAAAAGATGCCCTAACACATTATTAGAGCTGAGGGTAAGATATTAAATGAAATCATGAAATAGAACGAGATGATTCACAATTTCAACTACTGGAACATTTATTTCTATATTGCATTTGAAAAAATTGATTATACACTCAACTTACTGCCAAAAGTTCATTAGCACTATCTAACAAAAATGCTTTATTTATTTATTTATTTATTTATTTATTTATGGCTGCGTTGGGTCTTCGTTGCTGTGCGCAGGCTTTCTCTAGTTGCGGCGAGTGGGGGGCTTCTCTTTGTTGCAGAGCACGGGCTCTAGGCACATGGGCTTCAGTAGTTGTGGCACGCGGGCTCAGTAGTTGTGGCTCACAGGCTCAGTGGTTGTGGTGCACGGGCTTAGTTGCTCTGCGGCATGTGGGATCTTCCCGGACCAGGGCTCAAACCCATGTCCCCTGCATTGGCAGGCGGGTTCTTAACCACTGCACCACCAGGGAAGTCCCCAAAAATGCTTTATACAAAGATATGTTAAGAAAAAAATCATGAATTCTATCTACCAAAAGGCCATTTCAGGCACTCAGTGTCATTTAAATAATTTTGGATATATAAGACTAGTTGCAAAAACTCTGTATTCATTACAATAATTTTCAAAGAATTAATAATCACTACACTACTGCCCTTGACAAAAATCAAGGCTATATAAGGGCCCAATCCAGTCTGTTGTACTGCTAAACAATGGCTATGTCTATACTGAATAAATACTATATTCAGTGACCTTTCACAAAGTACTACACCATCTAATAATAACAATACGTTGACTTTCTTTAGTGCTGTCCAGTTCAGTGCTTTCACTTGTGGCACATATTTTCTGAAGTCTGTGCCACGCCACCTCGCTCTCCTTTCTCTGAAAATCTCCCCTAGAATCTCAGGGGAAAGTTAAGTATATATTGTGGGGCCACACTTCACAGGTCAGAGTAAAGTGATGCAGCGTAGAAAACTGACCAAAGCTGTGGAACAAATAATTTACAACTGAACTCAGAAAGACTTAGTCTCTGCAGGTGGTTATAAGAATTAACATAAAAACTCAGTAGTTATTGGGGTAAGCATTCTACCACAAGGCTAAAAGCTGGGGAGAAAATTAGTTCTGCAGAAAGATACAAAGCACATGCATGAAGAGAAGCAGAGATGAATGACAAGTATTATTATTCCCATTTTACAGAAAAGAAAACAGGTTCAGAAAGGTAAAATAAATTCTGAAGATTATTAATAAGTGGCACTAATAGGATTGAAGCTCTGATCTGTCAGGCTCCAAAGCCTTTCCAATATAACATGCCTCTTTCTTCCCAAAAGTTTTGAAATTAACACAGATACTGGAATTTAAGAAATCAAATATGAAATAATTCTAAGTTAAAAAAAAATCTCTTTGAAACTGGAAAGAAAGCATATTTCTATCTGAGCCACTCACACACTGCCTGGTTCACTGTACACTGATAAATGAATGGATAAATGAATGAATGATTCTAAAGTAAAAAGAATTCAAAGTTTCAATATGAAATGCCAGGTGTACCTTGCAAGGCATACCCTTTTCCCTGCTGAATGTAGCCCAAGATCTAAACATGGAGTCTCCTTCAGTCCTCTCCTCCAGCCTGCCTCCTCCCAACAGCTACTGTTGAGGCCTCATGGGAACAGCCTGCTGGTTTCAAACCACTGGTAATATTAGCTGCCATGGCTTGAGAAAGGAACCTAGTTAGTGGTTCCAATAGAAAAAGAAAGTGGAAAGTGAGAAGATGAAGAATAAAAACAAAGACAGAGCCTGAAGGCATAAAGAGGCCTAGAAGACAACAGTGAGTACTGGAGCAAGAGATTTTAACCTTCCCTTCACCCATGATTCTGCTTCCTCCCTTTCCTCTCGGGTTTCTCCAGTGGGTGTCCATCCTTCCATTTGTCCTCCCCTTTATCCTTTCTACTGCATGTCCTTCCACTATGGATGCTGATACTAATCTGCAGTGGAGGAACATAAGAATCAGGGACCAAAACTAAGGCAGGGAGAAAATCCATGCAGAAGGGAGGGAGGAAGAGAAATATGAGGGAGCAATGACAAAAGAATAGTTACTGAAGTCACATTAAACTTTTATCAATTTTATCAGGTTTTATGTCTATATTTTACAAATAAAATATACAGTGTACTTTTAAATTAATATATAGTAGATTATGAAATATACTGCAACTATATACTAATCACCTGTACAAAGAATAAAATTACAAGTGGTATGTGTCTGAGATTTTTAGCAATGACAGGAGGACAAGTGTAGCACTGTTATGCATTTTTAAGCCCATAAAATAGTATCTTTGACAGAGTATTTTTTAATTTTTTAAATAATTGATTACTGAAAGAAGTTTCCAGATAGTCCATATGTGTTTATGGTTTTGGCACCTTAATAGGCAAAGGTAACAGGGATCCACACACATAAAACCATGCAACAAACCCACAGAAATGCTGAATAAGACACACCCATGAGAAATTTTAAATATACATTCAAACTCAAAAAACAGAGAGAGGGAGAGACATGGGGAAATTCCCAAGAGCCAGAAATAAAGAAAGAAGTCCAATCAAAACACAGGAGCAGATGCTGCAGAAAGCATAATATTGGTCCTGGGCACAGTCGCTAACAGATCCACAGGAAACATGCGGGTATTGCTGGTGACCTAAGAGGGGGAGAAGAATGGAATCAATACTCCTGATTAAAATCAGGACCCAGGACCCTTTCTCCACATAAGGGAATAACAAAAATTCTGACTCTTGGTTTAGGTGAGCAGCCCAGGATGGAGTGGGGGGTAATGTAATGGGGGAGCATGTGACAGTTTGGAGTCTGAATTTATACTGCTCATGTGGCAAAGGAATCCTCAGCCAAGAAATTAGTATTAAATCTAGTCCCAACCCCACAGAGCAAAGCACTCAGAGAGAATAGAACTCAACCCAGAAAAATGTACCCCAGTCAAAAGTGAGCTCACAATCTAAAAATTTAAACCACATGAGGAAATAGTCCACCATAGTGTAAAGTAGGCAATCGAAACAAACAGGAACATTAGTACCCCCAAGAACTCAAGAGAATAGTACAATCTAAAAAACACCATAAAATAAGTGGGTAATGATGACTAAGAGATAGAATATAAATGATAAAACAAACAGATATGAAAATCTACCAAAAAAATGTCAAGAAATTAAAGGTATAGTCATTGAAATTTAATGTTATTTTAAATAGTAACATGTGCATATATGATAAAATAATGAATTTAAATCACCAATTTACTTCTCTATATACTGTTTTTAACTACTCAAACCTTATTTTTAAAAAAAAACAAAAAACCTCTGAATCAATAACTCAAAAAAAGGGGGAGTTTACAGAGAGATCACAGACTACTTCAAGAATATGGTATAAGGCTATGAACTCCTCCCCCCAAAAAAGCACATATACCTCAAATTTTATATATCATACAGAAAGATTACTAGATACTTCATAATCCTAGATTAAGAAATGATGTTCTACAAATGTATGGATACCAAGGGGGAAAGGGGTGGGGTGGGAGGAATCGGGAGATTGGGATTGACATATATACTGTACTATGTATAAAATAGATAAATAATGATAACCTACTGTATAGCACAGGGAACTCTACTTAATGCACTGTGGTGTCCTAAATGGGAGGGAAACCCAAAAGGGAGGGGATATATGTATATGTATGGCTGATTCATTTTGCTGTGCAGTAGAAGCTAGCACAACATTGTAAAGCAACTATACTCCAATAAAAATTAATTTAAAATAAAAGAATAGAACTACCATATGACCCAGCAATCCCACTACTGGGCATATACCCTGAGAAAACCATAATTCAAAAAGAGTCATGTACTACAATGTTCATTGCAGCTCTATTTACAATAGCCAGGACACAAAAGCAACGTAGTGTCCACCGACAGATGAATGGATAAAGAAGATGTGGCACATACATACAATGGAATATTACTCAGCCATAAAAAGAAACGAAATTGGGTTATTTGTAGTGAGGTGGATGGACCTAGAGTCTGTCATACAGAGTGAAGTAAGTCAGAAAGAGAAAAACAAATACCATGTGCTAACACATATATATGGAATCTAAAAAAAAAAAAAAAATGGTTATGAAGAACCTAGGGGCAGGACAGGAATAAAGACGCAGACGTAGAGAATGGACTTGAGGACACGGGGAGGGGGAAGGGTAAGCTGGGACGAAGTGAGAGAGTGGCATGGACTTATATATACTACCAAATGTAAAATAGATAGCTAGTAGGAAGCAGCCGCATAGCACAGGGAGATCAGCTCAGTGCTTTGTGACCACCTAGAGGGGTGGGATAGGGAGGGTGGGAGGGAGACACAAGAGGGAGGAGATATGGGGATATTTAAATATATGTATAGCTGATTCACTTTGCTATAAAGCAGAAACTAACCCACCATTGTAAAGCAATTATATTCCAATAAAGATGTTAAAAAAAAAAACACACACACAAAAAAATAAAATTCTCCCACCTAAGAAAAAAGAAAATATAAATACAAAAAAATAAATTTAAAAAAAGAAATCATGTTCTAAAAGATATTAAGTATGTAGACATATTAAACCAAATTACATGTCATCACAGAAAATATCACCTGATTAAAAAAAATCAGCCTTTTAAGCCATACGATAGCCTGAGAATGTCATTTTCCACATTCCCAGCATCAATGAATTCTACTTCCTATGACACACTAGAAGGAACTAGGAACTAGACAGGGTGAACTTATTGCACAGATTTAAAAACATCTTTCTTTACAAAATCTTTCTTTCCTTACAAAATATTTCTTTAAAATAAAAACAGGTGGTGAACCAGATTTGTCCAATGGTGTCACAGCTTCCTGAACCCTGGACCAACAAAACAATGAAACAGAAATAGGTTCAGTTATTTGCACACATATACCTAAATGAATGCATAGGAAAAGAGTCTAAAAGGATATAGGCCAAACAATTAATACAGAGAACTTCTGTGAAAGAGAATAGACATAGGGCACAGAAAAGGAGGGACTTTCACCTTTACTACTTAAAGCAGAGAAACATTTGGTTAAAAATATGGACTCTGAGGTCAGACAGACCTGAGTTCAAGGTTAGGGTGTGTCACTTATTAGCTATACGATCTCATACTAGTTACCTATCTTTTCTGAACCTCATTGCAAAATGGAAATAATAGAACCTAAGTCAACAGGTTGGTTGTTTTTTCAGTTTTATTTTGTGGTAAATATATATAACGTAAAATATGTCATTTTAACTACTTTTGAGGGTACATCACTGGCATTAATTACATTCACAATGTTGTACAACCATCACTGCTTTCTACTTCCAAAACTTTTTCATCACCCCAAACAGAAACTCTGCAACTATTAAGCAATTGTTCCCCATTCCCCTTTTGCCCCAGTCCCTGGTAAACTCTACAATCTACTTTATTTCTCTCTGATTTGCCTGTTCTAGGTACCTCATGTAAGTGGAACCATACAATATGTGGCTTATTTCACTTAGCATAATGTTTTCAAGGGTCATCCACGTTGTAGCACGTATCATAACTTCATTCTTTTTCAGGGCTGAATCATACTCCATTGTGTGTGTGTGTGTGTGTGTGTGTGTGTGTGACATTCTTTTATCCATTCATCAGTTAATGAACACTTGGGTTATTGTGAATAATGCTGCTGGGAACATTGGTATACAGTACTTCCATGCTGTTGTTGTGTTGTTTCACAATTAAATAAAAAATAAAATACTTAACATGATATTTCATGTATATAAAGGCTCAATAAATGCTAATTATACTTATATATTGTTTGAATGGTTTAAATAAACCTGTGTTCATGTATTGGGTTGGGCAAAAAGTTAGTTCGGGATTATGGAAAAACCCAAACAAACTTTTTGGCCAACCCAATATAACATGTAAATTTTTTAAAATAATTGCTCCTAAGAGCACAATCTGATGGTAAAACAATCATATAACTAAAGAAAGAATGTGTCCAGGAGGACGATACTGATCAGGAGAGAATATCTGTGAGTGAGAAACCTAAGTAGTAGTCTTTCATGCACAGTAGATGGGGATGCTGACAAATGAACAAAATATTAATCCACTTGACATGTCATTCCTGCCACGGGCTATCAGAACTTGAATCCATTAGAGTAACTATCCTTATTCCAACTCCATTCTTCAGGCAAACTTCTAATAAAATATTTTCTGCAAGAAAAAAAAAGCACCAGTGGGACTGACACAACTAACTCCAATGCTCGATAGATATATCCTTTATTGTAAATCACTAAACTAGCATTCTAAATTCACCTACTTTGCTTCCTATAAGTAAGACTAGCAAATATATTAGCATCCCTAATTTGATCAATTCTATAAGGTTGAGTCTCATAAATCCACCAACAAAATGTCTTCATTAATCATTTAATTCTACATTTAATTCTTTATTGAGTTCCTGTTCAGTACCAGCCACTGTGCTAGAAATGACTAGTTACTTAGTCTTCCCATAGTAACAATTTACTCTCATCACATACTTCTTTCAAATATCTTCAGTTATCACCACTATTAATAATGCATAAATAAATAATAGGTTCACAGGAAATTTTATATAACAGTCTTATGGGAAGTAAATCCCAAAAAAGAGAAAATAAATATAGACATTATATAAATTTATTTCCACTCAGCTGGTGAGAACACTATTATAAAATGGTGTTTTTAAATTATTCCATATGTTTAAAATATGACAAAAGTAAAAAAAACAAATAGTTTGGCCACTTTGTTTATATTTTTTACATGTTTTTAAAACATTTAAAAAGAAATATGAAGGGTCTTGCTTTACCAGCTATTAAAAATGTATTTAAAAAGTATCAGTTTAGGGGCTTCCCTGGTGGCATAGTGGTTGGGAGTCCGCCTGCCAATGCAGGGGACGTGGGTTAGAGCCCTGGTCCAGGAAGATCCCACATGCCTTGGAGGAGCTGGGCCCATGCGCCATAGCTGCTGAGCCTGCGCTCTGGAGCCTGTGAGCTGCAACTACTGAGCCCACGTGCTACAACTACTGAAGCCTGCTTAGAGCCCGTGCTCCGCAGCAAGAGAAGCCACCGCAATGAGAAGCCCGTGCAACGCAATGAAGAGGAGCCCCCACTCGTTGCAACTAGAGAAAGCCCGCGCGCAGCAACGAAGACCCAACGAAGCCAAAAATAAATAAATAAAATAAATTTATTTTAAAAAAAAGTATCAGTCTAAATATAGGTAGATTATCTAAAAAACAACCTATGTATATCATAAATGTATTAAAATAGGACATTTTTATGTTCTTGGGATGAGGAAGAACTTTTCTAATCATATGCCAAAAGCAAAAACTCTAAAGGAAAAGATAGAAAGATTTAACAAAATTTTAAAGTTACATTTTTAATTGAAGTATAGTTGATTTACAATATTGTATTAGTTTCAGGTGTACAGCATAGTGATTCAGTATTTTTGCATATTATACTCCATTATAAGTTATTACAAGATAATGGCTATAATTCCCTGTGCTATACAATATATCCTTGTTGCTTATCTAAAAGTTATGGATTTTTTAATTCTCTGAATAAATTTAAAAGAAAATTATATTACAAACAGGGAAAATACCTGTAAACTGTGAAGGTCAAAGGGTTGCTATTCCTAAAATTCAAAGAGCTCTTGCAATGTAGTTAGAGAAAAAGAACTTTACAATAGAAAATGGGGCAAACAGTAGGTAATTTTTTCTTAATAACTTGATTTTAAAACATACATTTAAAAAGCCTTAAATCAAATATATCAAATAATTAAGAGCTCTGTCTTCACAGTTTGGATCCTGAGTTCCAAACCTGACTGTAATTGAATAGCTATGTAATACTGGATTAGTTTCTTAACCTAATTCTCAGTTTCTTTATGGAGACTATTTATTAACCCAAAGGTACTGGCAAGGTAAGGTAAGTATTTTATAAACAGATAAGATGAAAACATCAAAAAGGCAAGACGTGGCTATAAGATGATTGATAAAAATGGTAAGGAGCTCAAGTTAAAATGAAAAGAATGATAGCCAGTGGAGACTTCAGAAGAACGTCTTTGCCTGCTAAAATCTTTGAGTGTGAGACACACAGGTGTCATTTATTTGTATAGGAACACCTATGTCACATTCAAAGTTTCCTAGGAATTCTCAAGCAGATAAGCACTAATGGAAAAGAAGGGACAGACCAAGGAAAAAGACATAAATGACCCAAGCCTTCTGAAACAGCACAACCATGGAGAGATGATCAATTGGGGTGGGGTGGGGGGGGACTGACTTTGATAGGTTTCAAATATTCACATATACCAAAAACAAAAGGAAGGGGAAGTAGGGAGAAGGGAGAGAAGGGAAAGGATAAGGAGGGGAAAGAGAAGGGGGAGAAGGAGGAAGAGGAGGAGGAAGAAGAGATTTCCCCACACTTCCCCAAACTGTGAATTAGTGAGGAAAAAAAAAAGTCTTACAGAAAGTATATAGAATTAGATATATTTGGATTTGCAGCAATTCTGTAGTAGATATCTCCTGAATGGCAGATAAGAAACAGTAACATATGGTACAGGGAAGGGAAAGGAGGGGTGGTAAGGGGTAAAAGAGAAGAACCTAGTGGCCATATCTCTACTAAACCCTCCCCCTCCCCAACTCCTTAAAATGGCTATGCTCCAGAAGGAGACACCTGATCCAAGCTATCTCAATTAGATTCTCTCTCTCTCTCAATTAAAAGAAATAGAGACTAGGAATCACAGGAGAGCATCCTTGGGAGAAGCATAAAAGACAGTGATTAACTTCACAGTTTGATAACTTACATGTGTTAAGTTTCAATTGGGTAACCTCTAAAGGAAAAGAAATGGAATGTTTGTCAGTCAAACAAGTAGAGGGGAAAATTGATTCAGGAAAATAAACTGAATTAATCCAAAAGATAGTGAGAACATATGAAAAAATAAATATTTTAAAAGTTTTTTTAAAAAGGAAAAAAATGGTAGAAATAAATCCAAATAATTCTATATTTACAGTAAATGTAAATGGCCTGTTACAGTCAAAATACAAAGATTTCACACTGAGAGAGAAAAATCCAGTCAGATGCTTTTCCAAAAAAACATCAAAACACAAAAATACAGAGAGAATGAAAATAAAAGGATGGAAAAACAAACCACATAAACAACCAAAATAAAGCCATATTATTTATAATAAGGGAAAAAAAGAGGAACTGTAGGGCAAAAATCCTAACTAAAGATAATGATTGTCATTACATAAAAGGTGCAAATCATCATGAAAATAAAGTAATTCTACATTTCATCACTTAATTAATCTAGTATTACTCAAAGTATATCATCAGCAAAAACTGAGAGAGTTACATGGAAAAATTGGAAAATACCCCATCAAGATAGATAACTTTAATACACAATAATTTATAGGTGAAGCAGAAAAAAATCTGAAAATCTAAATAACAAGCTGGGTCTACTGGACACATACAACAACTGCAGGAGAAACATTATTTTGAAAAACATGTGCAACATTTATATACGTGGAACAAATACTAGGCCATGATGGAAATAAGTTGGAAATTTTTAAAAATAATAACTTTTTTTAAAAGCATTTGGAAATTAAAACACACCTCTAAACAACTCATAGTTCAAAGAAGAAAACAGAAATAGGAAATTAGAAAGCATTTAACATGGAACAATAATAAAAAGACAACATATCAAAATGTGTGGGATGTACCTACAGTGGTACTTGGAAATCTAAAGCCTTAAAATTTATATTAGAAAAGAAGAATGCTGAGAATTAATAGGCTAATCAAAGAACTTTAAAAGATGGGGAAAATAACAATAGTAAATGAAAGAAAATAATACAGATGAGAGTACAGATTAATAGAAAATAGAGAAAATCAACATTACAAAAAATTGGTTCTTTCACAAGACTGACAAGATCTTTTCACAAGATCTCTAAAAAGAGACCAAGGAAAGAGAAGACGTAAATAAGCAATATTACAATGAAAAAAATGTACACAATTACTGATCTTAAGAGAGTAACCAGAAAATCATCATTTCGAACAAGTTTATGCCAATAAATTTTAAAATTAACATTAAGTGGGCAAATTCCTAAAAAATTCAACTTGTCAAATGACACAAGAAATAATAGGAAACTTGAATAATCCTATATCTAATAAAGAAACTGAATCCCTACTTTAAAATCTCTCTGGAAAGAAAATTCCAGGATGAGATAGATTTGTCATTGAATTCTTCCAAACTTCCAAATATCTAAGGTAGTAATGACACCAGCATTACATGAAGGAGTACTTTTCAACGTGTTTTGTGAGGTCAGCATAATGTTGATGCCAAAACTTTACACAGACATCATAAGAATCCCTCTTGTGTACACAATGCAAAAAAAGATAATCAAAGCACTAGTAAATCAAATCCAAAAATATATGTTATAAATCACAACTAAGTCGGGTTTAATGAAGGAATGCCAGATTGATTCAATATTCAAACTTAATGTTTGTCACCACATCAATGGAATAAAGATGAAAAATCAAACGATTATCTCAACAAACACAAAAAAATAATAAAATGCAATACCAATCTATATTAAAATAACAAAAAACTTAAAACCTTTTAGAAAATTAGGAATAGATACATTGGATAAAACTCTTAAGCAGTTTTTAAGTCAACTTCTAAAGGCATATTGCCAAGGACAAGATTCAAAGCTAGGGTACTCAGAATGACTCTAAAACCCAGAATTTTCCCACAACACCCCAGCAGTGGTCATGAAATTATTTTTGTTCACATACTATCTCTACAAAGGTTTTGAAAAACAACATACTCCTTTCAACAGTTTTAAATTATAGCTCAAATAATTATAGGTTTAACAGTTGTAAATGATGTAATTTCCAGTACATTTCATACTGCATATATGCTTTAAATAGAATTCTATTAAAACCTGGAATTTATGAAAATTTATGGGAAATGTCCACCATATAATCTAATTGGCAAAGCCAAGCCTCACTATCAAACCAATCTATAAAATAAGACTTATTTTGTTAGAAAAGGTCTGACTTTAATTTTTAACTCAAATGAGTGTGTTATTACATAGCCCAATATCAGCCATTTTGCTTCAGAGTTTTCAGAAAGATTATGGATGACTGATAGAGCTAGAGCTTCGTCACTAGTTTGTAAGCTAGTGAAATAAAACACCTGCCTCAATACTTTTTATAGAGCTTTTTGTTTTGCCCTCCCTTGGGAGCTATGCATTCTCAAATAGTCCCTTTTGTTTTGCACCCAAGAGATTTTCACAAGCTAAAGCACGAACCATAGATTTGAAACAAGAAGTATGCCTTTATCTTATAAAGCGGGAGATGAGCAGTTATAAAATGGGAGTGGAAAAAGAAAACAGACTTCATAGTGTTCTCAAACAGATGGATTTTAGAAAAGAATACTTAGGGAAGTTGAGGATCTGGATTTGACTCCCATTAAACTATATGTACCCCCATACCCTTGGGGTGCCTTCATGCACCAATGGTACAGCTACCTCAGTTTGAAGACTACTATACTAGAGTATCATAATCCTGAGCTTTAATAGATAATTTTAAGTGAAATTGACAGTTTGTATTTTAACAAAATGTTTTAATCTGATTTTAATTGACTCTCAGGTGTAAGTGAATGACGGTATCTTTAAAAAGGACTCCATGCTGGAGGCTTTGTTTTCTAACAGGGATCATCTGCAGTATGTGAGGAGGGTTGTTTTGGCTACTGATAGGAATCATTTTCTTAGCCCTCTCCCTCTCCTCCTCACTCTAAGGTAAGCTTGCCAGCCAGGGATCCCAGTACAGCAGTTCAGGGTGTCAGAACCCTTTCTCAGGGCCAAAACTGCCTCTGAGGTGCCCTGGGACACAACTGCTGCTACTGGTGGCCAACACTCCAACAGCAACTGTCTAGTGCCTGTTCCATAGTCCAGATACAGTGCCAGGCCTGTTGCCTCCCCCCTCACCACATTCTCCCAAATTCCAGTCCTCCAGACTCCCAAATACTATGCCATGTGTGAGCAGAGAAAATACTGAGTCATATGAGAATCTAGGCCCAAACCAAACTAAGAAAGTCAGTCTGGTGCCCTATTAAAACCTCTCTAATGCTGCAATTAAAAGAAAAAATTTTTTCATTTAATTTTTTGTTTGTTTGTTTTTGTTTCTGAGCAAACATGTTTATTTTTTCCATGTTTCTATTTTGACATACTTGAAATCACAGAGAATATGGTTCCCTGTAATTCCAAAAATTTTAACATTACATTTCTTAATTTTTCTATCACATTAAAAGGGTGATAGCCATCAAATTCTTTCCCTCATTCTGGAGTTGACAACAGGGGGGAGAATTACTCCCACATTCTCTCAAGTTAATAACCATTATACACATTTAAAAGTTCTTTTCATTATTGGAACTCTTTTTCCTGATTGGCTGCTCTGGTTTTACCCAAAACCACATTGGGGTATGTAGGTTCAGAGCCCTAGACCCTCAGCCTTTTTTTTCTGTCCCTACGTCTGACACCCCAGACATGGCTGGGGAATTCCAAGGCTTCTCAGAACACAGCTCTTAAGGGTATCAGCAGGCTGAGCTTCCCAAGCTGTGGGACAGAGGCAGTCAGCCAGCAAAGGGCCACCAACCTCATCCCAGCAAGGGCAATTCTAAGCCAGGGTCCTGTCTTGGATCCCACAGCCCACTAGACATGAAGCCCTCAGAAGCAGCTATCCCAGGGCTCCTAAAAGCAGCCCAGAGCACACAGGCTTGCCCACCTGTAGCTGGTGAGCTTACTGTGGCAGATACTCCATGCCTGCCCTGAAGCAGACGTAGTGGGACGTGGAGGACCTGCCCTGAGCACCAAGCAGCAGTATGTCTCTGAGCACCCCCCACCCAGAGTTACAGCTTTACAACTGCTCCCAACTCCTACAATTGAGAGTTTGATGACAAAGCCTGAGGCAAGGAAGAGGAGTGGGACAGAGTACTACCGAGACTCAGAAAACCTGAACTTCTGCTCTGGACATGCCAGGACCTCACAAGTCATCCTGGGCAGGACACATCCCTTACTATAAAAGGAGAGAGAGAGCAAGAAGAACTACAACCCTGCAGCCTGTGGAACAAAAACAACATTCACAAAAAGACAGACAAGGGCTTCCCTGGTGGCGCAGTGGTTGGGAGTCTGCCTGCCAATGCAGGGAACACGGGTTCGAGCCCTGGTCTGGGAAGATCCCACATGCCGCGGAGCAACTAGGCCCATGAGCCACAATT
Organism: Eubalaena glacialis; assembly: GCF_028564815.1. NCBI lineage: Eukaryota > Metazoa > Chordata > Mammalia > Artiodactyla > Balaenidae > Eubalaena > Eubalaena glacialis. Next base: position 25,291,820 of record NC_083718.1, read on the forward strand.
ACTGAGCCTGCGCGTATGGAGCCTGTGCTCCGCAACAAGAGAGGCCGCGACAGTGAGAGGCCCGCACATCGCGATGAAGAGTGGCCCCTGCTCGCCGCAACTAGAGAAAGCCCTCGCACAGAAATGAAGACCCACCAGAGCCAAAACTAAATACATAAATAAATAAATAAATAAAAATTTTTAAAAAAGACAGACAAGATGAAAAGGCAGAGGGCTATGTACCAGATGAAGAAACAAGATAAAACCCCAGAAAAACAAATAAATAAAGTGGAGATTGGCAACCTTCCAGAAAAAGAATTCAGAATAATGATAGTGAAGATGATCCAGGACCTCAGAAAAAGAATGGAGGCAAAGATCGAGAAGATGCAAGAAATGTTTAACAAAGACCTAGAAGAATTAAAGAACAAACAAACAGACATGACCAATACAACAACTGAAATGAAAACTACACTAGAAGGAATCAATAGCAGAATAACTGAGGCAGAAGAATGGATAAGTGACCTGGAAGACAGAATGGTGGAATTCACTGCTGTGGAACAGAATAAAGAAAAAAGAATGAAAAGAAATGAAGACAGTCTAAGAGACCTCTAGGACAACATTAAACGCAACGACATTCACATTATAGGGGTCCCAGAAGGACAAGAGAGAGAGAAAGGACCAGAGAAAATACTTCAAGAGATTATAGTCAAAAACTTCCAAAACATGGGAAAGGAAATAGCCACCCAAGTCCAGGAAGCGCAGCGAGTCCCATACAGGATAAACCCAAGGAGAAACACGCCAAGACACACAGTAATCAAATTGGCAAAAAATTAAAGACAGAGAAAAATTATTGAAAGCAGCAAGGGGAAAATGACAAATAACTTACAAGGGAACTCCCATAACGCTAACAGCTGATTTCTCAGCAGAAACTCTACAAGCCAGAAGGGAGTGGCATGATATACTTAAAGTGATGAAAGGGAAGAACCTACAACCAAGATTACTCTGCCCGGCAAGGATCTCATTCAGATTCAATGGAGAAATCAAAAGCTTTACAGACAAGCAAAAGCTGAGAGAATTCAGCACCACCAAACCAGCTCTACAACAAATGCTAAAGGAACTTCCCCAAGTGGGAAACACAAGAGAAGAAAAGGACCTACAAAAACAAACCCAAAACGATTAAGAAAATGGTCATAGGAACGCACATATCGATATTACCTTAAACGTGAATGGATTAAATGCTCCAACGAAAAGACACAGGCTTGCTGAATGGATACAAAAACAAGACCCATATATATGCTGTCTACAAGAGACCCACTTCAGACCTAGGGACACATACAGACTGAAAGTGAGGGGATGGAAAAAGATATTCCATGCAAATGGAAATCAAAAGAAAGCTGGAGTAGCAATACTCATATCAGATGAAATAGACTTTAAAATAAACACTGTTACAAGAGACAAGGAAGGACACTACATAATGATCAAAGGATCAATCCAAGAAGAAGATATAACAATTATAAATATATATGCACCCAACACAGGAGCACCACAACACAAAAGGCAACTGCTAACAGCTATAAAAGAGGAAATCGACAATAACACAATAATAGTGGGGGACTTTAACATCTCACTTACACCAATGGACAGATCATCCAAAATGAAAATAAACAAGGAAACAGAAGCTTTAAATGACACAATAGACCAGATAGATTTAACTGATATTTATAGGACATTCCATCCAAAAACAGCAGATTACACTTTCTTCTCAAGTGCTCACAGAACATTCTCCAGGATAGATCACATCTTGGGTCACAAATCAAGCCTCAGTAAATTTAAGAAAATTGAAATCATATCAAGCATCTTTTCTGACCACAACGCTATGAGATTAGAAATGAATTACAGGGAAAAAAACGTAAAAAACACAAACACATGGAGGCTAAACAATACGCTACTAAATAACCAAGAGATCACTGAAAAAATCAAAGAGGAAATCAAAAAATACCTAGAGACAAATAACAATGAAAACACGACAATCCAAAACCTATGGAATGCAGCAAAAGCAGTTCTAAGAGGGAAGTTTATAGCTATACAAGCCTACCTCAAGAAACATGCAAAATCTCAAATAAACAATCTAACCTTACACCTAAAGCAACTAGGGAAAGAAAAACAAACAAAACCTAAAGTTAGCAGAATGAAAGAAATCATAAAGATCAGAGCAGAAATAAATGAAATAGAAACAAAGAAAACAACAGCAAAAATCAATAAAACTAAAAGCTGGTTCTTTGAGAAGATAAACAAAATTGATAAACCATTAGTCAGACTAATCAAGAAAAAGAGGGAGAGGATTCAAATCAATAAAATGAGAAATGAAAAAGAGAAGTTACAACAGACACCGCAGAAATACAAAGCACCCTAAGAGACTACTACAAGCAACTCTATGCCAATAAAATGGACAACCTGGAAGAAATGGACAAATTCTTAGAAAGGTATAACCTTCCAAGACTGAATCAGGAAGAAATAGAAAATATGAACAGACCAATCACAAGTAATGAAGTTGAAACTGTGATTAAAAATCTTCCAACAAACAAAAGTCCAGGACCAGATGGCTTCACAGATGAATTCTATCAAACATTTAGAGAAGAGCTAACACCCAGCCTTCTCAAACTCTTCCAAAAAATTGCAGAGGAAGGAATACTCCCAAACTCATTCTATGAGGCCACCATCACCCTGATACCAAAACCAGACAAAGATACAACAAAAAAAGAAAATTACAGACCAGTATCACTGATGAATGTAGATGCAAAAATCCTCAACAAAATACTAGCAAACAGAATCCAACAACACATTAACAGGATCATACACCACAATCAAGTGGTATTTATCCCAGGGATGCAAGGATTCTTCAATATATGCAAATCAATCAATGTGATACACCATATTAACAAACTGAAGAATAAAAACCATATGATCATCTCAATAGATGCAGAAAAAGCTTTTGACAAAATTCAACACCCATTTATGATAAAAACTCTACAGAAAGTGGGCACAGAGGGAACCTACCTCAACATAATAAAGGCCATATACGACAAACCCACAGCAAACATCATTCTCAACGGTGAAAAACTGAAAGCATTTCCTCTAAGATCAGGAACAAGACAAGGATGTCCACTCTCACCATTATTTTTCAACATAGTTTTGGAAGTCCTAGCCAAGGCAATCAGAGAAGAAAAAGAAATAAAAGGAATACAAATTGGAAAAGGAGAAGTAAAACTGTCACTGTTTGCAGATGACATGATACTATACATAGAGAATCCTAAAAATGCCACCAGAAAACTACTAGAGCTAATCAATGAATTTGGTACAGTTGCAGGATACAAAATTAATGCACAGAAATCTCTTGCATTCCTATACACTAATGATGAAAAATCTGAAAGAGAAATTAAGGTAACACTCCCATTTACCATTGCAACAAAAAGAATAAAATACCTAGGAATAAACCTACCTAGGGAGACAAAAGACCTGTATGCAGAAAACTATAAGACACTGATGAAAGAAATTAAAGATGATACCAACAGATGGAGAGATATACCATGTTCTTGGATTGCAAGAATCAATATTGTGAAAGAGACTATACTACCCAAAGCAATCTACAGATTCAATGCAATCCCTATTAAATTACCAATGACATTTTTTACGGAACTAGAACAAAAAATCTTAAAATTTGTATGGAGACACAAAAGACCCAAAATAGCCAAAGCAGTCTTGAGGGAAAAAAAGCGGAGCAGGAGGAATCAGACTCCCTGACTTCAGACTATACTACAAAGCTATAGTAATCAAAACAATATGGTACTGGCACAAAAACAGAAACATAGATCAATGGAACAAGATAGAAAGCCCAGAGAGAAACCTACGCACCTACGGTCAACTAATCTATCACAAAGGAGGCAAGGATATACAATGGAGAAAAGACAGTCTCTTCAATAAGTGGTGCTGGGAAAACTGGACAGCTACATGTAAAAGAATGAAATTAGAACACTCCCTAACACCATACACAAAAATAAACACAAAATGGATTAGAGACCTAAATGTAAGACCGGACACTATAAAACTCTTAGAGGAAAACATAGGAAGAAAACTCTTTGACATAAATCACAGCAAGATCTTTCTTGATCCACCTCCTAGAGTAATAGAAATAAAAACAAAAATAAACAAATGGGACCTAATGAAACTTAAAAGCTTTTGCACAGCAAAGGAAACCATAAACAAGACGAAAAGACAACCCTCAGAATGGGAGAAAATATTTGCAAATGAATCAATGGACAAAGGATTAATCTCCAAAATATATAAACAGCTCAAGCAGCTCAATATTAAAGAAACAAACAACCCAATCCAAAAGTGGGCCAAAGACCTAAATAGACATTTCTCCAAAGAAGACATACAGATGGCCAAGAAGCACATGAAAAGATGCTCAACATCACTAATTATTAGAGAAATGCAAATCAAAACTACAATGAGGTATCTATCACCTCACACCGATTAGAATGGGCATCATCAGAAAATCTACAAACAACAAATGCTGGAGAGGGTGTGGAGAAAAGGGAACCCTCTTGCACTGTTGGTGGGAATGTAAATTGATACAGCCAGTATGGAGAACAGTATGGAGGTTCCTTAAAAAGCTAAAAATAGAATTACCATATGATCCAGCAATCCCACTACTGGGCATATACCCAGAGAAAACCATAATTCAAAAAAGACACATGCACCCCAATGTTCATTGCAGCACTATTTACAATAGCCAGGTCATGGAAGCAACCTATATGTCCATCGACAGATGAATGGATAAAGAAGTTGTGGTACATATATACAATGGAATATTACTCAGCCATAAAAAGGAACGAAATTGGGTCATTTGTTGACACATGGATGGATCTAGAAACTGTCATACAGAGTGAAGTAAGTCAGAAAGAGAAAAACAAATATCATATATTAACGCATGTATGTGGAACCTAGAAAATGGTACAGATGAACCGGTCTGCAGGGCAGAAGTTGAGACACAGATGTAGGGAACAAATGTAAGGACACCAAGGGGGGAAAGCCGCAGGGGGGTGGGGATGGTGGTGTGCTGAATTGGGCGATTGGGATTGACATGTATACACTGATGTGTATAAAACTGATGACTAATAAGAACCTGCTGTATAAAAAAATAAATAAAATTCAAAAATTAAAAAAAAAGAAACCTAATACTAAAAAAAAAAAAAAAAAGGAGAGAGTGAAAACCCACCTGGTTCTGGGTAAAACCAGAGCAGTCAGTCAGGAAAATTAAAAAAGAGTTATAAGAACTAAAAGGAAAAGAAAAATTTAGAGTGAATGAGTAAATATTGCCTAAGAGTGCAATATTAATATTCTTAAGGTGAGAACAGCAATTTTCTGAAAATTACTTTTATGGCTCCTAAGCAGTACTTCCAATGAGTTTAAACTAAAATTAAACAGTTGTTTACATAACACCCTAAAATATCTGTATAGAAAATACCAGGATCATGTCCAGTGTTTACATATATATATTACACATATGTGATATAAGAAGTTTGATGGCAGCTGAGTGAAAAAGGCAATAGAATTTCTCTAGCACAATACTGCAGCAGCAATGGGCTCTCTGTTATTACCTGCAGGCATCTAGGATCTTGCTTAATATATTATAGTTTTTTTAAAACACAGATGATAAATTATTTTTTTAAACTATTTAAAACAGTAATACTACTTGCTTAAGAGCAGGTAAAAAGCAAACAACAGAAAGGTACAGCTCTACCTCACTTTTTGCTAGTGGTTCTTACATTTACTCAAGTGTATAGCCATTGAAATAAGCCAGTCAAAAAAGGACAAATACTGTATGATTCCACTCATATGAGGTACTTAGAACAGTCAAATTCACAGACAGAAAGTAGAATGATAGAGGTCAGCGGTCAGGGGGAGGGAGTTAAATATGGAGTTATTTTTAATGAGTACAGTTTGGGAAGATGAAAAAAGCTCTGTTAATGGATGGTAGTGTTGGTTGCACAACAATGTCAATGTACCTGATGCCACTGAACTGTACACTTAAAAATGGTTTAAAAGGTAAATTTTATGTTATGTATATTTTACCACAATTTTTAAAATAAAGATTTTTTTTAATTCATGGAAGGAAAAACTTTAAATTGAGAAACTTCTACCCATTGACTTAATCTTTCCTGCAACCAAATAAATTTTCCATTATTCTATTTTAGTGGCAGAATATCAGTGCTCTAAGGAGCATGGCTTAAAATCCAGATATTGATGCAACAGCAATGTCCTGAAAAGTTACATATGTCTCATATATATTTTTGCAAGCATTTATAAATCTGTTGATATTAAATGATATAGAAATTTTTATATAGGCTTTCTAAATACACATAAACAAGAGAAATATAAATGAGTAAAAGGTATTTAACCCACCAGAAAAATGAGAGGTTTCATATGCCATTGTAAAAATACTTTACTATAATATCTACTAATAGCTAATACAAAGTTTGTCTTACTTGCCAGTCTTTCTGCATTAAAAAATAATAGCAAATGTATCTAAGAACCAAAAAGGAAGATCTATGTCTGATGAAAATGTTTGTAGTACATTTACTTTCAAAGTGCTTTACTAGCTTATTTTAAGTAACTAATGAACAGTCCATAAACTCTTTCTTCTTAACAGGAAATTAATATACAGTAATTAATGCTTTCTCTTGCCATATCAGATACAATGGTGTGGTTTGATAGGTATTTAACAGTATATCTTAATATTTTATAACTAAAAATGTTATAAGGATTATTTCCTTAAAAAATTAATGATTTATTTACTTTTCTACATTTTATTTTCAAAATGAAAAACTGACGTTCAAGCAGTTTACAAGTTATGAACTAGTCATAATCCAGATATTTATTTCCAAATAATTAATTTGAAATTTAGAATACAATATCTCATTAAAAGTGTTACAAATACTGGTTAGTTTTCCAGCCCACTTAAATCTGTAAGTGTAAACCTAAGGTCAAACAAGTAATTATCAATTCTTTCACTCACCATCACTTTCAGGAGCGTGCCTGAATTTAATAGCACTGAAGATAGTGTACTTATTTTCTCAATCTATGATTCCTAAAGAAATACTAAATTGGTCCCTGATCCTAGACTTCAGGGCAACATTTGGTTGAGTTTCTCTCTTGCTAGAATCCAAAGTTCCCCCAACTATTAGAAATCCACTTAGTTCTAGGCAGGCTGACCAAAGGATTCAATTCCCTGGCATGCACCTCCAGGTGGAGAAACATGGTCCAAACAATCAATGCTCTCCAGTCTATCCAGCCAGGCACATGGCCCAACATGACAAAATTCTTCTGGTTTCTTGCATAAATCAGAGAGCAAAACAAACTGCCTCCACAGTATTAATTTATTTATTTATTTATTTTTATTTTTGGCCGTGTTGGGTCTTCGTTTCTGTACGAGGGCTTTCTCTAGTTGCGGCAGGCGGGGGCCTCTCACTATCGCGGCCTCTCTTGTTGCGGAGCACAGGCTCCAGACGCGCAGGCTCAGTAATTGTGGCTCACGGGCCCAGTTGCTCCACGGCATGTGTGATCTTCCCAGACCAGGGCTCGAACCCGTGTCCCCTGCATTAGCAACCACTGCGCCACCAGGGAAGCCCGCCTCCACAGTATTAATGGAGGATCCAAACTTTATAAACATTAAGCTGACATTCTCTAGTCTGGAGCTGTGATTCTTAATCAGAAGTGCACATTAGAATCAACAGGGAAGCATTTTAAAAATTCACAAACCATTTCCTGCATCCTGAGTTAACTGAATCATAATCTCTGGAAGTGAGTTAAAATCATACATATTCTGAAAAAGCCACACAAGTTATTTGGATGTATACCCTAAGTTAAGAACCACTTCTTTTGAGGACTTTACATCTTAAGTAGTTGTTCAATAGCCACACAGACCTATGAAAAACAAACCAAAATTTACACTCTTGGTTCCATCTATCTGCCCCTGAAATAACAGATCCAAACTCCATCCAGCTAACCCTGAAATAACTGGCCCAAAACGAAACCAGGTAAAGGGACCCCATAAAAAGTCACAATGAAGGATTTTCAGGATCTGGTGCTCTTCTTTTCCTGAAGGTAGCCAGGTTATTCCTTACAAATTCTATCTTCTGTGAGTCCTACAAGCTCCTGTCACTAGGGAGAGGATCATTTATTTAGGATTTACTATGGAATTATCAATTGAGAATAAAATCCAAGAAGCTCCACCTTTGTCTCTGTCTCAGACTGATGTGAAAAAGGAGCAATGCCATTTTTGCACAAGTCAAATTATTTTGGCACACCTTAGTTAAAACTACAACACGGCCTGCTTCTGAGCAGCTGGACGTAGCTTCAGGGGAAAAAAATCACAATCCTACTAGCTGATAAACTCATCACCACACATGTCATGTGAACATAACATTCCTGACAATTTCAATACCTCTCCTTATGATGATCACTCTCCTACCCTCCAAAATCACTATTTCATATTGTGCAGAAAAAAGATGGCATCGCAGGCCTAAGGCTGCTATTCTTAGAAAGACCTGCTTGCAAGGTTGGTCCTTGCCTGGAGTCTGGGAACTCAGACTTGAGAAGTGTCCCCTCAATCCTGATAGGATTAAGTGGCTCAGTGTACCTAAACTGTGTAAACAACACGGCTTATGCTGAATGCTTGCTGTTCTGGGTGTCTGGAATTTTGATCTGTGCTAGGCAGAGGGAGCCTATGTGACCAGGCTCCAGCGAAAATCTTGGGCATTAAGTTTTTAATGAGCTTCACTGGTAGACAACACTTCACACGTGATGTCACAATTCAGTGCTGAAGGGATTAAACGCATCTTGTGTGACCAATGGGAGAGGATTCTTGGAAGCTTCTGTTTGGTTTCCTCTGCCTTTGCCCCAAGAGCTCTTTCCCTTTGCTGATTTTGCTTTGTAGCTTTTCGTAATAATAACTACTAACCATGAGTATGACTACATGCTGAGTTCTGTGAGTACTGCTAGTGAAGCGCCTAACTTGGGGGTAGTCTTGGGGACCCTGACACACACATCTCCTCTCTCATTAAATTTCCAATAATCCCATTACCTCCCAACATTCTCAGCTGATTACTTTGTCTTAAATATTAATGAAATAATAGGAGCAATCAGAAGTGAACTCCTTTATCTTCCCACAACCCTGTATCTGTACCCTTGTCCTCTGCCTCTCTACTATAAAAAAACCACAAAAGTGCCCTGCTTCAATCAAAGACCAATCTCTATATTTATGTTCCCTCTTTCTTATATCATAAATTTCTTTCTCTTCACTGGATCACTTTTATCAACCATAGTTTTCCCCCATGCTTAAAAACACTCCCTAATCCCATGTCCCCCTCTAACTATCACCAAAATTCTTTGCTCCCCACCACAGTGAAACCTCTGTAAAAAACTGTCTCTCTATATATATACATGGCTTCCACTTTGCTCCCATTTTCTTTTCATCTGACTTGACTTAGACTTTTGCCTGCATCTTAGCCACATTCACCACATGTGATATTCCTTTCTTCTGAAACTTTTCTTTTGGCTTCCTGACAACACGTTCTCCTGGCTTCTTCTACCTCACCAGCCACTCTCCATTTCTGGCTCCTCTACTGTTCAAGCTCTAAATTTTGGATGCCTCAAGAGTCAGCCCTTAGTCTTTTCCTCTTTCTTATCTACACATGTTAAGGACTCTCACCTAGTCCTACTGCTTCACCTATAAGCTGATGAATCTGAAGTTTATATCTCCAGTTCTAACCTCCCAAATAACTATATACCTCCATACTAACATATCAACTGCTTACTATCCCAAATGTGGCCAAAACAGAATTCTTGATTCAGTCCTCTCATCATATAATTCTATCTCAGTTACAGTAGTAGAAATGAGTAGTTGTGATTAAGAGTGTGTGCTCTAAAATCAGATTAAATGGTTTGGATCTTGACACCACCACTTGTTAGCTATTGAGACCTGTACCTCAGTCTACTCATACATAAAGTAAGAATAATTCTACCTTCTATTCTTCATAAGGTTATGATGATTATTATTAGATAATCCACGAAAACTGCTTAGATAGTACCTGGCACACAGTAAATAACAATATTAGCTATTGTTATTCATCTGGTTGCCCAGGGCAAAAACATGGGTCATCCCATGACTAACAATCTAAATTACCACCCAAAACACTCTCTGCCATGTCTAACTCTTTTATTTTCTTTAGAGCTCTTAACAATATCTAAAGTAATCCTATTTATTTACAAGTTTATTTCCTGAATTCCCCCCCCCAAATTATGATATATGTTCCATGATAGCAGAGACCCTGCCTGCCTTGGTCACTGCTGGATCTGTAGAAACTTATACCTACCACATACTGGATATGCAATAAATATTTGTTAAAATGAATTAATGGGTGAACTCCAAAATCATTCTATCATAACAAAAGACTACAAATCTTAAGGCTACTTATGCTTTGGTAGAAAGCAATTTCCAAGACTCCTGGCTTTAAAAACTAATACATATTTAATGGCTTCCTACTGTCTAGAGTCAAATTCAAATTATGTAGTAAGCTTTCTCAAATGGCTCCAACTCACCATTCCAACTATCATATATTTCCCATTATTCCCTCACTCTGCTCCAAAGCACACGCCTTTGAGCTTTCCCACCTCCATACTCTAGTTCCACTGTTCCCTTCCATCTAAAATGCCCTCCTCCTATCTCAAATTCACAAAATGCTATCTTCTTAAGGATCAACTCAAATGTCACCTCCATAATTGATCCTTTTCCACTCCCTACTCTCCTAATCAAAAGTAATCTCTCCCATGCCTCCTTTAATATATTTACATTGTTTAATTCCTTCAGGGCAGGAACCACATGCTATTCATCTTTATTGTTCCCACACTCCATTATATACATAATGTTTATTGTGCACAATAAATATTTATGAATTAACTTTAAACAGACCTTCTCCTAACCACACCTTCTGCAGATATCACTAACAATAAAGATACACTGGAATTTATTTTTGTTAGAGATACAATGAGAGCTGATCTTTGGTGTGACATATATAAAAAGATAATTAATAATCTAAGATTATTCATATTGGTTGCCAAACAAGCACCATAAACAAATTTTATAGGCATTCAGAGAGGGATAAGCCAACAAAGGAAGGCATGGCTGAGAAAAGTATCATTGTAATGACCATCTGCAATTTTTTTTTGATCGTCTGCAATTTTTAAATTAAAATTTAATTGTACATATCTACAATGCATCCTTTTCTCCCTTCTATACAGCAGCGCTGGCTCAGAATCCTTAAATCAAACCCACACATTAGAGAAGGCATTACTTAGAGGTGGTCAGGGAAAAGGTAAAGGACACCATAAAACTTTACTGTAGCACTAATAATTCCTAACGAAAATGCTATAAATAAATTGTAAAACCACAATGCCAAATGTAGTAGAGACTGTTTGTGATTTACCCGGAATCCATTCCCTCTTCCTAAATAGAATCCTAATATTGTTAAGTTATCTACACTTCCTTCACATAGCCCATGTACCCTGAATGATCTCACCAACATAATGACTAGTTCAAGAATAGGCATGAAACCTCATTCTGGCTACTAAATGGAGGGGAGATTTTGGGGTGTTTCTATGAAAGGCAGTCTTGTTCCTCTTGAGAGGGCTACAGAAAGCCAGTTCTCTCTGTCTGTATCTCTCTCCTCCCACTTAAACAAGGAATCAAGTTGCTCCAGTGCCATTCTACAGTCTTGAGGGAAAAGTGTTAAGAGAAGCCTACACTACAGCAGCAGTGAGGCTGGAAGAACATGGATGTTTGATAGCACTGTTGAGCCACCAAACCAAAATCTTACCCTGCCTTTGCTCTTGATAGGTTAGCAAGTAAAACTTTCCTTATTATTTAAACCAATTTGCATTAGATTTTCAGTTACTTATAGCCAAAAGCACACTATCAACCCTCCATTTTTAATGTGTAATCAACAATCTTTTCTTGTTACTGTACTATCATTTTGGTTTTCTTCCCAACCACTGAAGAACTTGTACCATCAGAAATCTTACCTGTTTCTGCTACAGAATCATGAATTCAAGAAATAAAGTATAAATATTCACAAAATTCAAGTTTAAAGAAAAAGTTTGAAAATAATAAACAGGCCTACGGTCTACAACAAATCTATTATATTGAATAATAATTTTTAAAGTATCACTGTTTAAAAGAAGAAATATAAAGTTTAAGGTAATTTTTAAAATCTCAAGTGAAACCTACATTTCACTAATTATATATATCTCTATTTAGAGACACAAGCATTTCCATATTTTATCCTGAGAGATAAAAGATATAATTATTATGAAAAAGATCTTGTTCCAATTATTTTTAGACAGAATGGCAGTAAAACAAGTATTTTTGAAAATATTTTTATTAACAAATGAGTCATCAATAAAGTTCACTGAATTAAAATACTCTTTCTCAGGACTTCCCTGGAAGTCCAGTGATTAAGACTCAGCGCTTCCAAGCAGAGGGCACGGGTTCGATCCCTGGCCGGGGAACTAGTAAGATCCCGCATGCCCTGCGGGAGGCCAAAATATAAAATTAAATAAAATGAAATAACTCTTTCTCTATTACCTAGAAGATGTAGTGAAAATTCAACAAGTATTAAGATAATCTGGTCATAATCTTATTACTTTCCACTAATCAAAATTCTGAATTTGTTAAAACTTTACCTGAAAGGGGATTAAAACATTTTGATATTTAAATTGCCCTCCTTGTCATATTCTCTTTCTTTCCTAATTTCTATAGAATTGCTTTTAAGTAGAGGTTTTGGAAGTGTTTTCTTCATCAAAACACTTGACTCAATGTTGAGATTTAACTGTATTAAAATAATTTTAATTTTATTGCCTATTTATTCCATTGTTCATTCACCATTTTTTTCATTTATCAAATAAATACTTATATGTGCTGCAAGATAGTGACTACACTATATTTATAATCACCTTTTCATCCTTAATTGTTTACAATTTCTAAAAATTATCACAAAAAAGGAATTCAAACAATCTACCAGTTCACAGAACTTACAACAAATGTGCTATCAGAACTGGCTTCACAATCAAAAACTAATGTCATTTATTGTGAAAGACAGCTGTATCCCCTATGGCCATGAGACTGATATACAAGGCTATTATGACAAAGAAATTTTTTTTTAAAAATCTACTTCATATTTTTTTCACTATTTCCTTATAAAATCAGGGTCAAATGTTGATTTTAAAAATGGCCCTAAGGAGTAGAAGGATGTGCTCTTACTCCCTCCTGTGAGACACCAGAATCACAACTAGCTGCTGGACAATCATCGACAGGAAAACACTGGAACTAACCAAAAAAGATACCCCACATCCAAAGACAAAGGAGAAGCCACAGTGAGATGGTAGGAGGGGCGCAATCACAGTAAAATCAAATCCCATAACTGCTGGGTGGGTGACTCACAGATTGGAAAACACTTATACTACAGAAGTCCACCCACTGGAGTAAAGGTTCTGAGCCCCACGTCAGGCTTCCCAACCTGCGGGTCTGGCAATGGGAGGAGGAATTCCTAGAGAATCAGACTTTGAAGGCTAGTGGGATTTGACTGCAGGACTTCGACAGGACTGGGGGAAACAGAGACTCCACTCTTGGAGGGCACACACAAAGCAGTGTGTGCATCGGGACCCAGGGGAAGGAGCAGTGACCCCAGGGGAGACTGAACCAGACTTACCTGCTAGTGTTGGAGGGTCTCCTGGAGAGGCTGGGGGTGGCTGTGGCTCATAGCAGGGACAAGGACACTGACAGCAGAAGCTCTGGGAAATGCTCCTTGGCATGAGTCCTCCTGGAGTCCACCATTAGCCCCAGCAAAGAGCCTGTAGCCTCCAGTGCTGGGTCGCCTCAGGCCACCCCACCCATCAGCAGACAAGCAAAGTTTTACTGGGCTCTGCCCACCAGAGCAACACCCAGCTCTACCCACCACCAGTCCCTCCCGTGAGGAAACTTACACAAGCCTCTTAGATAGCCTCATCCACCAGAGGGCAGACAACAGAAGCAAGAAGAACTACAATCCTGCAGCCTGTGGAACAAAAACCACATTCACAGAAAGATAGACAAGATGAAAAGGCAGAGGGCTATGTACCAGATGAAGGAACAAGATAAACCCCAGAAAAACAACTAAATGAAGTGGAGATAGGCAACCTTCCAGAAAAAGAACTCAGAATAATGATAGTGAAGATGATCCAGGACCTCGGAAAAAGAATGGAGGCAAAGATCGAGAAGATGCAAGCAATGTTTAACAAAGACCTAGAAGAATTAAAGAACAAACAAACAAAGATAAACAATACAATAACTGAAATGAAAACTACACTAGAAGGAATCAATAGCAGAATAAATGAGGCAGAAGAACGGATAAGTGACCTGGAAGACAGAATGGTGGAATTCACTTCTGCAGAACAGAATAGAGAAAAAAGAATGAAATGAAATGAAGACAGCCTAAGAGACCTCTGGGACAACATTAAACACAACAACATTCGCATTCTGGGGGTCCCAGAAGGACAAGAGAGAGAGAAAGGACCAGAGAAAACACTTTAAGAGATTATAGTCGAAAACTTCCAAAACATGGGAAAGGAAATAGCCACCCAAGTCCAGGAAGCGCAGCGAGTCCCATACAGGATAAACCCAAGGAGAAACACACCGAGACACACAGTAATCAAATTAGCAAAAAATTAAAGACAAAGAAAAATTATTGAAAGCAGCAAGGGAAAAACGACAAATAACTTACAAGGGAACTCCCATAACGTTAACAGCTGATTTCTCAGCAGAAACTCTACAAGCCAGAAGGGAGTGGCATGATATACTTAAAGTGATGAAAGGGAAGAACCTACAACCAAGATTACTCTACCTGGCAAGGATCTCATTCAGGTTCGATGGAGAAATCAAAAGCTTTACAGACAAGCAAGCTAAGAGAATTCAGCACCACCAAACCAGCTCTACAACAAATGCTAAAGGAACTTCCCCAAGTGGGAAACACAAGAGAAGAAAAGGACCTACAAAAACAAACCCAAAACGATTAAGAAAATGGTCATAGGAACATACATATCGATTATTACCTTAAACGTGAATGGATTAAATGCTCCAACGAAAAGACACAGGCTTGCTGAATGGATACAAAAACAAGACCCATATATATGCTGTCTACAAGAGACCCACTTCAGACTTAGGGACACATTCAGACTGAAAGTGAGGGGATGGAAAAAGATATTCCATGCAAATGGAAATCAAAAGAAAGCTGGAGAAGCAATACTCATATCAGATGAAATAGACTTTAAAATAAACACTGTTACAAGAGACAAGGAAAGACACTACATAATGATCAAAGGATCAATCCAAGAGGAAGATATAACAATTATAAATATATATGCACCCAACATAGGAGCACCACAACACATAAGGCAACTGCTAACAGCTATAAAAGAGGAAATTGACAGTAACACAATAATAGTGGGGGACTTTAACATCTCACTTACACCAATGGGCAGATCATCCAAAATGAAAATAAATAAGGAAACAGAAGCTTTAAATGACACAATAGACCAGATAGATTTAATTGATATTTATAGGACATTCCATCCAAAAACAGCAGATTACACTTTCTTCTCAACTGCGCACGGAACATTCTCCAGGATAGATCACATCTTGGGTCACAAATCAAGCCTCAGTAAATTTAAGAAAATTGAAATCATATCAAGCATCTTTTCTGACCACAGTGCTATGAGATTAGAATTGAATTACAGGGAAAAAAACGTAAAAAACACAAACACATGGAGGCTAAACAATACGTTACTAAATAACCAAGAGATCACTGAAGAAATCAAAGAGGAAATCAAAAAATACCTAGAGACAAATGACAATGAAAACACAACAATCCGAAACTTATGGGATGCAGCAAAAGCAGTTCTAAGAGGGAAGTTTATACCTATACAAGCCTACCTCAGGAAACATGCAAACTCTCAAATAAACAATCTAACCTTACACCTAAAGCAACTAGGGAAAGAAAAACAAACAAAACCTAAAGTTAGCAGAATGAAAGAAATCATAAAGATTAGAGCAGAAATAAATGAAATAGAAACAAAGAAAACAATAGCAAGATGAATAAAAATAAAAGCTGCTTCTTTGAGAAGATAAACAAAACTGATAAACCATTAGCCAGACTAATCAAGAAAAAGAGGGAGAGGACTCAAATCAATAAAATCAGAAATGAAAAAGGAGAAGTTACAACAGACACTGCAGAAATACAAAGCATCCTAAGAGACTACTACAAGCAACTCTATGCCAATAAAATGGACAACCTGGAAGAAATGGACAAATTCTTAGAAACTTATAACCATCCAAGACTGAACCAGGAAGAAATAGAAAACATGAACAGAGCAATCAAAAGTAAAGAAATTGAAACTGTGATTAAAAATCTTCCAACAAACAAAAGTCCAGGACCAGATGGCTTCACAGGTGAATTCTATCAAACATTTAGAGAAGAGCTAACACCCAGCCTTCTCAAACTCTTCCAAAAAATTGCAGAGGAAGGAACACTCCCAAACTCATTCTATGAGGCCACCATCACCCTGATACCATAATCAGACAAGGATACTACAAAAGAAGAAAATTACAGACCAGTATCACTGATGAATATAGATGTAAAAACCCTCAACAATATACTAACAAACAGAATCCAACAACACATTAAAAGGATCATACACCATGATCAAGTGGGATTTATCCCAGAGATGCAAGGATTCTTCAATATATGCAAATCAATCAATGTGATACACCATATTAACAAACTGAAGAATAAAAACCATATGATCATCTCAATAGATGCAGAAAAAGCTTTTGACAAAATTCAACACCCATTTATGATAAAAACTCCACAGAAAGTGGGCATAGAGGGAACCTACCTCAACATAATAAAGGCCATATACGACAAACCCACAGCAAACATCATTCTCAACGGTGAAAAACTGAAAGCATTTCCTCTAAGATCAGGAACAAGACAAGGATGTCCACTCTCACCATTATTTTTCAACATAGTTTTGAAAGTCCTAGCCACGGCAATCAGAGAAGAAAAAGAAATAAAAGGAATACAAATTGGAAAAGGAGAAGTAAAACTGTCACTGTTTGCAGATGACATGATACTATACATAGAGAATCCTAAAAATGCCACCAGAAAACTACTAGAGCTAATCAATGAATTTGGTACAGTTGCAGGATACAAAATTAATGCACAGAAATCTCTTGCATTCCTATACACTAATGATGAAAAATCTGAAAGAGAAATTAAGGTAACACTCCCATTTACCATTGCAACAAAAAGAATAAAATACCTAGGAATAAACCTACCTAGGGAGACAGAAGACCTGTATGCAGAAAACTATAAGACACTGATGAAAGAAATTAAAGATGATACCAACAAATGCAGAGATATACCATGTTCTTGGATTGCAAGAATCAATATTGTGAAAGAGACTATACTACCCAAAGCAATCTACAGATTCAATGCAATCCCTATCAAATTACCAATGACATTTTTTACGGAACTAGAACAAAAAATCTTAAAATTTGTATGGAGACACAAAAGACCCTGAATAGTCAAAGCAGTCTTGAGGGGAAAAAACGGAGCTGGAGGAATCAGACTCCCTGATTTCAGACTATACTACAAAGCTACAGTAATCAAGACAATATGGTACTGGCACTAAAACAGAAACATAGATCAATGGAACAAGATAGAAAGCCCAGAGATAAACCCACGCACCTATGGTCAACTAATCTATGACAAAGGAGGCAAGGATATACAATGGAAAAAAGACAGTCTCTTCAATAAGTGGTGCTGGGAAAACTGGACAGCTACATGTAAAAGAATGAAATTAGAACACTCCCTAACACCATACACAAAAATAAATGCAAAATGGATTCGAGACCTAAATGTAAGACCGGACACTATAAAACTCTCAGAGGAAAACATAGGAAGAACACTCTTTGACATAAATCACAGCAAGATCTTTCTTGATCCACCTCCTAGAATAATGGAAATAAAAACAAAAATAAACAAATGGCACCTAATGAAACTTCAAAGCTTTTGCACAGCAAAGGAAACCATAAACAAGACGAAAAGACAACCCTCAGAATGGGGGAAAATATTTGCAAACGAATCAACGGACAAAGGATTAATCTCCAAAATATATAAACAGTTCATGCAGCTCAATATTCAAGAAACAAACAACCCAATCCAAACATGGGCCGAAGACCTAAATAGACATTTCTCCAAAGAAGACATACAGATGGTCAAGAAGCACATGAAAAGATGCTCAACATCACTAATTATTAGAGAAATGCAAATCCAAACTACAATGAGGTATCACCTCACACCAGTTAGAATGGGCATCATCAGAAAATCTACAAACAACAAATGCTGGAGAGGGTGTGGAGAAAAGGGAACCCTCGTGCACTGTTGGTGGGAATGTAAATTGATACAGCCACTATGGAGAACAGTATGGAGGTTCCTTAAAAAGCTAAAAATAGGATTACCATATGATCCAGCAATCCCACTACTGGGCATATACCCAGAGAAAACCATAATTCAAAAAGACACATGCACCTCAATGTTCATTGCAGCACTATTTACAATAGCCAGATCATGGAAGCAACCTAAATGTCCATCGACAGACGAATGGATAAAGAAGTTGTGGTACATATATACAATGGAATATTACTCAGCCATAAAAAGGAACGAAATTGAGTCATTTGTTGAGACGTGGATGGATCTAGAGACTGTCACACAGAGTGAAGTAAGTCAGAAAGAGAAAAACAAATATCATATATTAACACATGTATGTGGAACCTAGAAAAATGGTACAGATGAACCGGTTTGCAGGGCAGAAGTTGAGAGATGTAGAGAACAAATGTATGGACACCAAGGGGGGAAAGCCGCAGGGGGGGCTGGGGATGGTGGTATGCTGAATTGGGCGATTGGGATTGACATGTATACACTGATGTGTATAAAACTGATGACTAATAAGAACCTGCTGTATAAAAAAATAAAGAAAATAAAATTAAAAAATTAAAAAAAAAACTAATACTAAACTTTCTTTGGGTTATTTGTATGGAAATATGTTAATGTAAATGTTTCAGACATTACATGATATTCCTAAAAATCTTATATGTTCTGGTATAATGTTATAAGTCATAATTCTAGTTATTACTTTAAAATGTATATCTCAGAAATAACTAAATTTCCTTGTCAATTGCATTATTATGAACTTTCATCAAATCTTTAACCATGGTCATTTTTAAGTCTTTTGTCATTTACAGACAGTTTTGGGTGTACTCTGATGCTTTTGCAAAAATGTTCCTATAAAAGGGTTTCATCTTCAAGGAATTCATGGAAAAGACTCTGACAAGTACAGGTTTCTGGTAATTGACTATACTGCTGAACTGAATGAATAAGCATTTTCAGAACTCTAATGGAAAACTGAAGAATTCATAAAAGTGCTAACAAAAGATCAAGATGAAAAAAAATTAATTACATGGGACTGAGTGAACTGATGAGGATGATTATAATTTTTTTGACTTTGCTTGAATAAAAAAAAAAAAGGCTCTAGCTTGTAATAAAATCACATTTAAACATAGATCAGTTTATAACAGCATTATTTATAATAGCAAAAAAATTGGAAGTGACAAATATTGGAAATACATTTCAATGTCCAATAAATAATGGTATATCTATTTAGTTGACTTTGAAAATGATCATTATAAAAACACAATAATATAGAAATAATATAGAATACATTCTATATACAATAATACAGAAAAAGAGGTTAATACAATATTAATAATAAAGATAACTAATACTTATTGAGGGCTTACTATGTGCCAGGCACTGGTCTAGCACCTCATGAGCAGTATTTTATTTAATCCTCACAACCCTGTGAGGTATGTATAATAACTATCCCCATTTTTATATTTTTTTAACATCTTTATTGGAGTGTAATTGCTTTACAATGGTTAGTTTCTGCTTTATAACAAAGTGAATCAGCTATACATATACATATATCCCTATATCTCCTCCCTCTTGCGTCTCCCTCCAACCCTCCCTATCCCACCCCCTAGGTGGTCACAAAGCACTGAGCTGATCTCCCTGTGCTATGCAGCTGCTTCCCACTAGCTATCTATTTTACCATTGGTAGTATATATAAGTCCATGCCACTCTCTCACTTCGTCCCAGCTTACCCTTCCCCCTCCCCGTGTCCTTAAATCCATTCTCTACGTGTGTCTTTATTCCTGTCCTGCCCCTAGGTTCTTCATAACCATTTTTTTTTTAGATTCCATATATATGTGTTAGCATATGGTATTTGTTTTTCTCTTTCTGACTTACTTCACTCTGTATGACAGACTCTAGGTCCATCCATATCCCCATTTTTAGAGATGAAGAAACTGAGGAACAAAGAGGTTCATTAATATGCACTATCACTTACCATGTTAGTGAAAAAAGCAGAGTATAAATATACCAAAAGTGTTCCTATGTAGAAAACTAATGTATACATTAAAAAAAAATACTCAATAGGAAGGTATAAAAATGAGAAAAGCTACCATGTTATAGTGGCAAAATTTTTTTCTACTTTTTAAAAAATTGTAGAGGCCATTTAAGAACATAATATTATATATTAAGAAAAACTAATTTTATAGTGAAATTCACAAAACATACATACAAATTCTGTATATATATAGATACAAAATTTTTTAATTAAGTACAGTTCCAGCAATTCTAGCAATATATTCTCTTCAATGTATTCTATTCCTCACTCTCTTCACACACTGCACACAAAGAAGAGATAACCAAATTAATAATTGGAAAAGTATATCAATTAAGATTAAGTTCAGGGGCTTCCCTGGTGGCACAGTGGTTGGGAATCTGTCTGCCAGTGCAGGGGACACGGGTTTGAGCCCTGGTCCGGGAAGATCCCACATGCCGTGAAGCAACTAAGCCCGTGCGCCACAACTACTGAGCCTGTGCTCTGGAGCCCATGAGCCACAACTACTGAGCCCACATGCCACAACTACCGAAGCCCGTGCGCCTAGAGCCCATGCTCCGCAACAAGAGAGGCCACTGCAATGAGAAGCCCACGCACCACAACGAAGAATAGCCCCCACTCGCCACAACTAGAGAAAGCCCACGCACAGTAATCATGACCCAACGCAGCCAAAAATAAATAAATAAAAATACATAAATTTATTTTTAAAAAAAAGATTAAGTTCAGTTCTATCTAACAAAAAACTCAAATTCTCAGCTTAAACAAAATAAAAACGTATTTCTTTTACAAACAAAAGAAGTCTGAAGGTAAACAGTCCAAGGCTGATAAGGCAGTCTGATAAAGTTGTCAAAGGATCCAGGATGTTTTCAGCTCACCACTATGCCATCCTTGGAGCATGGCCCTCATGCCCCCAATCCTTAAGGTCCAACCTCTGAAGACATCACATGATATGTGTTCTGTGTAGCAGAAGGGAATAAGTGGGGAAAGCTCACCTTTTAATGAAGCTTCTGATAAAACATATCACCTTCCACTTACATCTAATGACCGAAACTAGTCACGTGTCCACACCTAACTGCAAAGAAAACTAGAAAATAAGGTCAACTGAATTTTGTTAATACAAAAGGGGGGCCGTGGGCTTCCCTGGTGGTGCAGTGGTTGAGAATCTGCCTGCCAATGCAGGGAACACGGGTTCGAGCCCTGGTCTGGGAAGACCCCACATGCCGCGGAGCAACTGGGCCTGTGAGCCACAATTATTGAGCCTGCGCGTCTGGAGCCTGTGCTCCGCAACAAGAGAGGCCGCGATAGTGAGAGGCCCGCGACCACGATGAAGAGTGGCCCCCACTTGCCACAACTAGAGAAAGCCCTCGCACAGAAACGAAGACCCAACACAGCCATAAATAAATAAATAAATAAATTTAAAAATGGTCCACATCAAAAAAACTTTAAAAAAAGGGGGGCTGTATCAAAACTCCAACATTTTTTCCCATTTTTTATAGAAATGGAAAAGCCAATCCTCAAATTCATATGGAAATGCAAGGGGCCCAGACTAGTCAAAATAATCTTGAAAAAGAAGAACAAAGTTGGAGGACTCACACGTCCCAATTTCAAAACTTACTACAAAGCTACAGTAATCAAGCTGTGTGGTACTGGCCTAAGAACAGACATAAAGATCACTGGAATAGAACTGAAAGTCCAGAAATAAACCCATATATTTATGGTCAATTGATTTTTGAATAGGGTGGTAAGTCCATTCAGTGGAGAAAGAATAACCTCTTCAACGAATTATGCTGGGACAATTGGATTTCCACATGCAAAAAAATGAAGTTAGACCTCTATTTCAAACCATATACAAAAATTAACTCCAAATGGATCAACAACTTAAACATAAGAGCTGAACCATAAAACTCTTAGAAGGTAACGTACAGCAAAATCTTTTTTTTTTCATTCTTTTTTTTATATTCTTTTCCATTATGGTTTATCCCAGGAGACTATATATAGTTCCCTGTGCTATACAGTAGAGCATTGTTGTTTATCCATCCTACATGTAAATGATACTGGACTTGGCAATGACTTCTTAGATATGGCACCACAGGCACAGGAAACAAAAGAAAAAATAAACAAACTGGACTTTCTGAAAACAAAAAAAAATTTGTCCATCAAAAGACAATTATCGGGCTTCCCTGGTGGCGCAGTGGTTGAGAATCTGCCTGCCGATGCAGGGGACATGGGTTCGAACCCTGGTCTGGGAAGATCCCACATGCCGCGGAGCAACTAGGCCCGTGAGCCACAATTACTGAGCCTGCGCGTCTGGAGCCTGTGCTCTGCAACAAGAGAGGCCGCGATAATGAGAGGCCCGCGCACCGCGATGAAGAGTGGCCCCCACTTGCCGCAACTAGAGGAAGCCCTAGCACAGAAACGAAGACCCAACACAGCCATAAATAAATAAATAAATAAAAATTAAAAAAAAAAAAAAAAAAAAAGACAATTATCAACAGAGTAAAAAGGCAACCCACAGAATGGGAGAAAATGTTTGCAAATCATATATCTGATAAGAGATTAATATCCAGAATACATAAAGAACTCTTACAACTCAACAACAAAAAAACAAACAACCCGATTTTAAAAAATGGACAAACCACTTGAATAGACATTTACCCAAAGAAGATATGCAAATGGCCAATAAGCACATGAAAAGATACTCAACACTGCTAATCTTTAGGGAAATGCAAATTAAAACTACAGTGAGCTACCATTTCACACATAATAGGATAGATACAATGAAAAAACGTAAAATGCCAAGTGTTGACAAAAATACAGAGAAACTGGAACCTTAGTACATTGCTGGTAGGACCGTACAATGGTACAGCTGCTTTGGAAAATGGTTTGGCAGTTCCTCAAGAAAGTTAAACACAGAATTACTGTATGACCCAGAAATTCCACTAATGGGTACACACCCCAAAGAATCAAACAGATACCTGTACACCAATGTTTGATGCAGTATTATTCATAATAGCCAAAATGTGGAAATGACCCAAATGTTTGCCAAAAGATGGATGGATAAACAATGTGGTATATATACATACAATGGTATATTATTCGGTCTTAAAGATAAATGAAACTCTGCTATAGGCTACAAAAAGGATGAATCTTAAAAACATTATGTTAAGTAAAATAAGCCAGATACAAAAGGGTAAAAATTATATGATTACACTTTCATGAAATATCTAGAATAGGCAAATTCACAGAGAAAGAATAGACTGCAGGTTACCAGGAGCTGAGGGGAGAAGAGAATGGAAAGTTATTGCTTTATGGTACAGAATTTCTGTTTGGGGCGATGAAAAAGTTTTAAAAATAGACAGTAGTGGTGGTTGCAAAACACTGTAAACATAATTAATGTCACTGAATTAAATACTTAAAAATTGTTAAAATGGCAAATTTTGTTATATATGTTTTGCCACAAAAAAAAAAAAAACAACACCTTAAATAATAAGAACGGAGACAGGGAAATGGGGGAAACCAGAGGGATTACTGTTTTCCATCCATCTCAGGACAAACACACACACAAATACACACACACACACACACACACACACTCATGTGTAGTAAGTAAGAATTTCAGGCAGCTGCAATTTTCAAGGGTCCTTCCCTCCCCAGAGTTGTACCATGATTCCAAACTCATATATATTTCCAAGGCACTGGTAACAAGGAGTATTTAGAGCACATCCAACACATATACACAAACACAAAATAACCATAAGTTAAATTATGACCAAATAGCACCAGAAATTCAACCACTATAATTGTGTTCACTCATCTTGTATTATTTTTTTGTAGTAACAACCTAAAGAAAATAGTACTTGTTTAAATAATTTGTCTAAACACGTGAATAAACTAGATAATGGCATTTGTATAGCCATTTCTGCTCTAGCCTAAAAACTCAAAGGAAAATTAGTCAAAACTAAGCCGAGCTAAACACATTGGTTATCTATAAAACTCCATATCCAATATGATAGAAGAGAATCAAATATGTACAACTCTTTATATTCTGGAGGCTAGTATCTTCTACAAATGGACCACCTTTAAAGTAAAAGAAATATAAATCAAGTGAAACAAATATAGTGAAAGTCCTTCTGTGAAAGGACCGTAGTAAACAACTAAACATTTTCTTGGTATTTCTCCATAAAGCATTCCAAATTTTCAAAACAAGAAATTCAGACTCCAATACAATTTGAGTCACATGCAGAGAATTTTAGAAAAAAAAATTAATTAAAACAACTTTACCTGAAAATTCTTAGTGTTAATAAACACTAAACAATTGGGGCTTTTTAAAATCTAAATAATTTCTATTTCAAAAACTATATAGTCCTGGGGCTTCCCTGGTGGCGCAGTGGTTGAGAATCCACCAGCCAATGCAGGGGACACGGGTTTGAGCCCTGGTCCGGGAAGATCCCACATGCCGCGGAGCAACTAAGCCCATGTGCCACAACTACTGAGCCTGCACTCCGGAGCCCACGTGCCACAACTACTGAGCCCGCACACCTACAGCCCGTGCTCCACAACAAGAGAAACCACCGCAATGAGAAGCCTGCGCACCGCAACGAAGAGTAGCCCCAGCTCGCCACAACTAGAGAAAGCCCGCGCACAGCAATGAAGACCCAACACAGCCATAAATAAATAAATAAATAAATAAAATTTCTTTAAAAAATACTATATAGTCTTACAAAAATTATCTTTGTATATTTCAGAATTGAAATGTAAATTAGATACTGCTGTAAAGGAAATATTACTACTGCTAGGGGGAAAATTCCTTTATCATTTTCAAATACTAGCTATATTACATCATTTCCTTTTACCTCTTTCTTTTTTTTAAATGGGATGGTTAAAGTTGTATTTTTTAGTAGCATACCTAATTGAAAACAAAACATACTAGATTATCATAAATATTTCATTCTAACCCTAAGTAGCTATTTTAAACTATGGAAGTTGCTCTCTAGGAACTCTAGTTATATCTACTTTAAATTCTTTTGATTCTAAGTAAAGGCATTAAATCTAGAAACTGAAAAATGATCATCAATTTAAGATATAAATTTTAATTTATGGCTTTACTATTTTTAATGTTTTATTTTTCTCTTTTAGATGAAATGCAACACTAACAGAATTTTTTAAGTATACAATCACCAACAAAATAAGTTACCAACAATCTGGAAAATAAAATAAAAATGACCTTGAACAACAGTAGTGCAGTCAGCAAAAAACTCAGGAGAATAATCTCTAATGCAAGGAAACAAAGTATTGCAAAATCGTTTAGTCGTTTGGGCTGCTATAATAAAATACCACAGATTGGGTGGCTTATAACAACAGAAATTTATTTCTTACAATTCTGGAAGTCAGAACTCCAACAGCAAGGTGCCAGCACGGTTGCTTTCTGTGTCCTCACATGGTGGAATGGCTCACAAGCTCTCTGGGGCCTCTTTTATAAAGGCACTAATAATCCCGTTCATGAAGGTTCCATCCTCATGACCTAAGCACCTGCCAAAGGCCTCACCTCCTAATGCCATCATCTTTGGGGGGTTCAGATTTTAACATATGAATTTTGGAGGGACACTAACATTCAGACCACAGCAGCAATTCAATAATAATTTGTTTTAGGGTGTGTTTTTCAATATGTATCCTAACGTTCAAATTAAATAATGAAATCATTCCCTGAAAACCTGACCAGGAGTAGTTAGAAAGCTGACCAGTTTTCCACTTAGTCCTACTGCTCAGCAACTCCCTGAAACAAGCTTCTCTTAACTCAGCCCTAAAACAGAAATGAAAAGGACAACTCAATTATTTAGGCTTCAAAAAATTTTCTGTGAGATATTAAAATTACAAGAAGAATCTCATTTAATATGAGGCATTTCCTTGCATTTACAAGGTCCAACATGGATTTCAGAAGACTCAAGAGCGGCTGAGTACTGTTAAACAGAGCTACCCTGCAGCTGTGTATCTGACAAGTGTTCTGATGTCTGCTCTCACAGTACCTGGTCGCTTACTAGTTTATAGAAGTGATAATTTCATCCATCATTCATAACATTTATGTAATTTAGTTTGTCTTTATTGCTCTGTTAGAGTTCTTTGTCGTGTGTTCAATTCCATAAACATTGAGTATTATGTGTGTGCCTTATGTAACTTTAGAAGGATCTGTTTATTATTAATGTAATTACATAGAATTGACCCTACATAGCTTTTTCAAGAATAAACTACCTTTTCCTATGATAAATAAAGACTATTTATAAATTGCCATCTATAAGAACAGAGCAATCACTAAAGAAGAAAAAAACACTGATCTGCTCAAAGATAAATTTTAACTGATAAATTTTAAATCTTCTATTTACTGTATCCAGTTTTCAGCTCCTCATTTAAAGACTTGGAAAAAAGTTTGAAAATGAGATCAATGAGGAAGGATTAAAGGAATAGGGACTTCATAATTCTTCAAAAACTAATACTATTTTTTAAGTTTAATGTTTATTATTCATAAACACAGATTCAATTGCCAATTAAGGTTCAAGAAAAACACCAGGCCCCAGTTAAGTACCATCACCCTCACCAAAAACCTCTTCCTTCCTATACCATCCTCCCAATATAGTTATAGCATAATTTTAGTTAACTCAATATTCACTGGTTCCACTACTGTAACCATGTAAATTATTATTTTCCTTTCCTACACAAATTTTTATTTTTCGTAATCACTGCTTTCTCATTTGCTTCACTTTCCAAGCAAACCCAGACTCTCCCCAAATTTCTAAATCTCCTCTCAAGATGTTCATTCGCATCAGATATTAAAGAAGTCTCTAGGGGAGATTTCTGCGCTGCCTCTTATCTGGGCTGATTGACCTTTATGTTTGGTGCAAAGCAATCATTCTGTATTCTCTCTTCACCATCATCTTAGGAAATCCTTTCTTCTCTCCCCTGTACTGGATCTCCTACTAGGAGATATCTTATATTACCTTATCTTAATTTACTCTCTTGTTTAGTTGGGGCTAGAGCATCCAACTTATCACAGTTTGCCTATGGCTCTCCTGGTTTCAGCACAAGTCTATATACTAAGAAATTCCCTAGTCCCAGGTAAACCTGGATGGTGGGTTACCCTACTGGGAGTCCAGAGGTTGCAGAAGGTAAAAATTTTTTGAAGACTTGCAGGTCTTAAACTGTCCTTATCCCACCTTCACACTTGACTGAGAATCTGGATGGTTATAGAATTCCAATTCGGAAATCATTTTCCTTCAAAATACTAACATTGTCTTCTAGCTTCCAGTGTTGCTGCTGAGAAGTCCAAAGCCTTTCTGATTCCTGATCCTTTGTATTTTCTCTTTGGAAACTTTTTCAGTCTGTTCTTTGTCCCCAGAGATCTGCAAATTCCACAATGAATTGGTTGTAAATCTTGGTATGAATCTATTTCCACCCCTTGTGCTGGTATTTGGTGGGGACTCTTTATCTAGAAACTCGTGTCCTTCAATTATAGAATATTTTCTTGAATGATTTCATTGGGTTCCTCCCCTCTGTTCTCCCTGTTGGAATTCCTATTATTCAGATTATTATTCAGACCTCTTAAATTGGTCCTCCAATGTTCTTCTTTTTATCTCCTCTCTTCTATCCCTTTGTGGTTTCTGCTGTATTTTCTGAGAAATTCTTTGTTTTACCTTCCAGTTCGTGTACTGAGGTTTTAATTTTAGCTATCACATTTTTTATTTTTTTCATTCTTTCATTTTCATTTTTTTCACTGTTCCTTTTTATGACATCCTGACTTACTTCATGGTTCTTCTCTTATCTGTGAGAATATTAATGATAGTTTTTTGTTTCTGAAGTCATGCTTTCTCTGCAGAGTCTGTTTCATGTAAGGTGCTTTTTTTTCTCTGTTTTTTGTTTGTTTGAAGCTGTATCTTATTTATTACAGGCTTTCTTCAGATATCTGACAATCCCTGGTTTTATATTTGGAATGAGAAAATGGAAAGATGCTCTGAAGCTCTGAACCTTTGGGTGAAGCCCACTGATAATGAACTGCACTGAAGTGTGATTACCTGAGCCCTTTACTGAGGAATCTCTGATGTATCTGTATCTTTCTTCTTGGGCTGGTCAGATTCTCCAGAGAAGACTTTTCTAATCTCCTATCTTCGTGATAAAGGCCTAGTTGCCAACATTCTGGGAGCCAAGCAAAAGTATATAAACATTTATTTACTCTCCTGTTTTCAGTATGAAATGCCCATCCTAAACTATGCCTAACGTCACTCAACACAGAGAACCTCTGTCTTACTGAAAATAGACATTCAGCCTTTGTTTGGGGAGGGAAGACAGGAGCCAGCTGGCATGTAGTAGGGGAAGGGCTCTAGAGCTCCTACTGCTTATACAACAATTCAATCAGTCCTCCACATTTTAGCTCCACCTGTACCTCAACTTTCACAGATTCCTGACAATACCAATTTCTAAGACTTTTGAGCATTCTGCCAAGTAAAGGGGATAGGTCCTAGCTTACACTATTACTGACTTAAGACTTGACTTTCTCAGATCTGCTAAGTCAGCAGTTATCACCCATCTACCTGCTTTTTCAGCTTCCAAAATTTCACAGTATCCTCCCGTGTTTTTCTCATCCTTGAAGATTTATGACTTCTTAAAAATTCCTTTACCATAGTTTTAGTGGGGCTGCAGAAGAGAATGAAACTAATTTGTGTGTTCAATTCATCATCACCAGACTATGCTGGACATTGTTGCAAATAAGGTTAAACACAGACTTAATGTAAGAAAATTTTACCTTTAAAAATTGGAGATTATTTGCATTTTATCTTATTCCTTTAAACAGTAGCACCCTCTTCTCCTTACCTTCACCCCATAAAATACTTATTTATAGATTATCAACTGCTAAGGGAGGGGACTATGAACCACTACTTATAAGAAACCCCTTCTGAAATAAAGCAGGATACATCAATGAAGAAAGAAATCCATGGAACAGTTAAAGAATAATCAAGTAAAAGATGTGATTAGTAGAAGAGTCAACACTTCATTATAGCTGGAGGAAAAAGGTGAGTGTGGTACAAAAGGGCAGCACAAGAGAATCTGGGGGATAATGGAACTGCTTTGTATCTTGACTATAGTACTGGTCTACATTTGTCAAAACTCATAGGATATATACCAAAACGAATGAACTTTACTATATATAAATTTTTTTAATGAAGTACAGTTCATTTACAATGCCGTGTTAGTTTCTGCTGTACTATATATATACAATTTTTGAATAACTTTAAAAAATCCTTTAAGGTGAGAATGGGAAATAAATATAAACAAAATTATATATATATATATACATATATGCATATATATACATACACATATACCATATATATGCTATTAGGAGGAATAGATCAAATTAGGAATGGGGGAACAGAAGGCATCGTGGATCAGAGTAGGGTGTTGAAGGCTGAGCTGAATGAAAAGGATATCCACATAAAAGAGCTGCATTGCATCACTTCTGGGATATTCTTGCCAAAGATGTATTATCATGAGGAAACAAACCCAAATTTAGGGTTTACTTCAAATGCTGCAAAATAATTCATGCTGCAAAATAACCAGCTGGCAATCTTCAAAAGTGTCAGTCATGAAAACTGAGGAAAATCTGAAGCCCTAGTCCAGACTGACTGACACTAGAAGGCATGACATCCAAATGCAACATGTGATTCTAAACTGAATCCTTTTGCTATAGAGGTATTATCAGGACAACTAACAAAATTTGAATGAGGTCTAAGCATTAGATGGTACTAATGTATCAGTGTTAATTTCTTAATTTTAATAGTTGCATTGTGGTTATGCAAAAGAATGTTACAAAATACACACGAACATATTTGGGGATTAGGGTATCAAGTCGGCAATTTACTCTCCAATGGTTCAGAGGGGAAAATATTGTACTGTACTTGCAATTTTTCTGTACATTTCAGATTGTTTCAAATTTTTTTTAATTATTTTTTTAAAATAATAAAATGATTAGAAAAATAGACAAGGACCATATCCATATGCCATGCTAAGGAGTTTCAATGTCATCCTGAAAGCTATCAGTAGTCATTGTAGGATATTAAGCAAGATGTTGACACGATCAAAGTTGTAACCATTTTTTAAAAGTTCTACTAAACAAAGGCCCTTGAATATGTAGGATTCCCAATATTTTCAGGTTAGGTGCACACGTAATACTGAGATTATAAGTTACTTAGCATTTAAAGGAGAAACAAAAAGCATGATTAATAAGGTCAATAAGACCCAGGAATGTAATCCATTTAGATACATTTAACATAGACAAGTCAACTGAGCAGATGCACACGGAGGTTGAACAGTACCAGGATAACTCAAGAGCTGCTGTAATTAATTGGGGTTACCACAGGAACACAGGTAAAAGAAACAAGTATGATCACACTTAATCACAATTTACGGCAATCTAACACAGCAAGGAACGCCTGGAAAAAACTGTCAACTTAGCACGCATCAGTCAGAAATGGGGTGACACATTACAAAGGCATGCAGGAAAAAGGCAGAAATGGAAATCACACTAGACTTGGAAATATTATTATGGTTTTAACCATAAACTCTAGGAAAATCTTTATAAGTACAGAAGATGGAGAAGCTTTATGATATCATATCAATATGTCAGCTGCACCACATACCTGAGCTTTTGGTCTGTTTTTAAATGTTCCTTAGTTATGATTTTTGGTCGAGGTAAGGCCATAATTAGCTAGCAATACAATCATAAACTGGGGCTCTAGCCACTGTGGGTTTTTCCTAATCTTTTCAAACAAATATTTTTTTAAATCTCAGAACAGAACACTTCTAAGTTAAGTGCGTGACTACTTTTAATAATATCTGAGTCAACTTGGGGCGTTAGCCACTTCCAGTAAACCAGGTATTTAAGGATGGGATTCTGGTTGCAGCAGGACAACATTGCTTTGACAAAAAAAACCTCTCATAAAATTAATTAGCTTTGTTCTATTTCACAGCCATGACAGTCTGTCTCCCAAATTCTATACCAGCACAACGGTTAGAGAGATAACTGGCTTAAAAAATGATCAACTGCTACTGAAAACAAAAAAGTCACTAGGTTAGCAGGAGCATCTTTGCAAACCACGAACTACACACATAAATATAAACTCAAAGGCATGTACCAAGTTTTATCGTTCTTTGTCTATAAACACATACTTACCCAATGCAGAACTCCACATTAACCTAGTACATACTGCCGAACTGCCTTCTAGGTGATGCAAACAGAAGTGCTAAAAAAACATTAAACACGAAAAGGATAAAGGCAAGTCATTCAAACCTCTGCCTTTGGAGTTGGATGTGAACTGTGATAATATTCAAAATACAATGTGATAGAAGAATTCAGTAACCACTTTCTGAAATATAATTTAAAAGCTCTGACACTGCCTATGGATTCTTAGCGTACGCCAGCACTTCCCAAACTCTGCCAGCTATCCTCATAAAAAGGGTTCCAAAGTCAAATGACTTAGGCAAATTCTACGTAAAACAAAGTTAAAGAGGTTTCTGTACCACAGAACTTTTAAAAAGTGTTACTATGATAATGTGCTTTGTAATATACAAACAGGGATGCAATAAGTACTATTTCCCAATCTTACATATACACTGAACTCTTAATTTTCAAAATCTTCATTTATATCTATTGAAACATAGTTTAGGAAACACTAGGGTATACTGTGGATTTTCTTCATATTTACTGTCAGTCTACAACATGCATTTATGGGTGCTACATAATCTTTAGTCCACAAAAATTCCTAACTGAATGACATATCAATAATTTTTCATGATTATTTTAATCTTCTGAGTTGAGGTCTAGAATTCCACCACTGATTTGCAGGTTGGAGCTATATAAGTATAAAAATAAATCATAACTAGCCATTTCACAATATTTGCTGTTGGTGATGAAAAGAATAAGCATGGGCTTAATATTTACTGAAAAACAGTTCAGAACTACACAACACTGTAAAGCAACTATACTCCAATAAAAATTAATTAAAAAAACAGTTCAGTTAATAACAACAAAATGTGCCAATGCAAAATATCCTGAAAGAAGGAATAAGATGCTGTTTGCATAGTCACACAGGGAAAGACATCTCCGATGCCAATATAATTCAATAAAATATTATCAGCAAGCTATGAGTATGTTTGTTAACAGTGAAATAAAGTTATTTACATCCCTGTATTAGTACAACTATACATTTCAATTAAACTTTACCAAAAAATAGCATTTTATCTTCCTTTATCATAAGGCCAGTAAGAAACTTCAAAAACAGAATGAGAAGCCTCTTGCCTTCTGAGATGGCCCACACTCTGTCTATGGAGTGTGTATCTCCCTGAATAAACCTTCTTATCATTTTGGGGGAAAAAAAAAAAAAAAAAACCAGAATGAGAAAAAAGCCAACAAAATGCAACTATAAATCACCAGAAAAAGAAAATCCTAAACCAACTTTTAACCTTTTGGAAAAATAAGCTATTACTATTATGCCAATTTTTCACTGATGTTAAAACAGACTTAGGTTAAGTAACTTGCTTAAATCACGCAGCCAATGATCAAGGGAGTCAGTCTGAACCCAAAGCCCCTACTCTTTTCCAGTATTATAGGTTTAAAACAGAAATATTTCAGGTTGAGGTATTCCACTTGTAGATCTTCACCATGGAAACTCTAAGTAAATTTAATTAAGCTTTATCACTATGAATAGAGCAAACTGACTAGAACATGTTTTTTTTTTTTTCCATAGATTAAGCCTACAGTGATGTGTAAGCAATCTGAAATAAAACCAAAATTTAATAAATGATTGCACGACTGAACTAATTCACAGGTATTTTTAAAAGATTGTTTTCATCCACATAAGTAGTATTTTCAAGCATAATTAGATTGGGGGTGAGAGGAATAGTGTTGATGGGGAAGAATTAAAGAGAACAATAAATGTATGTCAGAAGAGAGAGAAAAAAGACTAATTAATTTATGCTATAAGCTATTTATCTTTAAAATCAAGTCAAATTATCCTCTAGTATTATTATCTGCCACCTTAATACTCAGAATAGAAGTTTATGGTAATCACAGAGTTCTAATTGCTCACATAGTGTTGAAACAGCACCAATTATATATGGTTTCCTCTTTAATAAAAGTATTGTATATTCTGGTTTCTTTATGCTCTACATAAATAGGTGCTGACATTTGAAACTCATAGTTTCACAGATGCAAATAATAGTAAAGTTCCCACACTAATCCAAAAATCTGAAACCAACAGCTTAGCAAAAAACATTGTAACCTTAGAAAAAACAATACTTAACACTATAATGAATTGTAAAATTGCATGTCCATGATCTTTTCCTCTGAAATATCACAAAGTAATGAATAACATTATTTCACAAACAATAGTTTTGCAACATGTTACAATTATAGTAACTAAAGCTGCAAAAGATAAGGTGAGAATTTCTGAATTTGTTATGAATGCCTATACTTGAAAAGCAAGTTTAATTAGAGCAAGAAAAGGTCATAAACAGAGACTTGTCAGTAATTTCAAGGACTTTAGAGGCTAATAGCACTGGTTCATTATTATACCTAATTTCATTCTACTTTATAGGGTGCTTTTCCTGGACGCAAATGTTCACCAGCCTCACACATGTGCTACTCCACCATGATTAAGTTTATCTGTGACTATCACACAGGAGACAATTGAAAGTCCACAACCACTAAGTAAAACCTAACTTACTCAGATTTGGATTTTCTCTCCAAACCACACAGTGTTCCAAACTTTCCCTCAAAATTATCTCTTTCTAACCCTGAAGACACAAGGGACACCATGACCTCATACTGAAAGAGCATTTCCCGAAGGGTGTTCCATGGAACACTGGTTGCCATCAACCAGTGTTACCAGTAGTAGAATAAAATATTAATCTGTAACTAGTTCAGTTCTTTTACCCTAAAATAGCCTGGGCTTACTATCTAATATTAACCAAGTCCCAGGAATTATGGAACATTTCATAAAATTTCCAACACATTATGCTACATGTTTTTACAGTGCTATGTTAAGGTATGCCTTACATTTCCATATGAAATAAATAAGTTCCTAAAATTATTAGTGTTATTCCTGACATCCCTGTTCACACTCATGGAGCAGTACATCCTTTAAAAAAGAGAGAAACAGAATGGAAATGGAAAAATAATAGCCATCACTTATTGCATGCTTCTATCATATACCAGCATTGTGTTAGATCAAATAATTGTACTTACTATCACTCTTAGAAGAGACTAGATTATTAGGTGACTAGTATAAAGGAAACAAATGCCCAACCTACATTTCTGGTGACATTTATGATGATCTTAATTGAGGACTTAAATAAAAATAAACCTAATCATGTGTATTAAATGAACTTTTTGGTAATTTGGTATGATTAATAAATTCTACTCAGGAAAAGCTAACAACGAGGAACAACATAAGTGAAGAACAAAGAAAAGATTCAGATTCTTCTAATCAAGCCATAATCATCTCACTTAAATGACCCACATATCAAAAGCATAAATAAGCTTTAAAACTACTCTAATAAAATGAAAAGTTTAAACCACAGTACCTGCTGATGTACTCTAGTAACAAGTTTATTAGTCATTCAGACTATTGTGTGTGTGTGTATACACTGAATAAACTATAAAATTACTGTTGTTTAAGGATAATTTAAATGAAATGTTATAAAGTCCAAGATTCAGAAAGCATCAAAATACAGTTGGCCACATACAGATAGTTCTGCATTTCTTTTTTTGTATTGAGTAATATTATCTTATGCCTATTTTTTAAGTAACTTGGTTAAGAACTCCCTAAAATTCTGATTTTCCATTTCAAAGTAGAAGATAACCAATTCAATGAATAACATATTCATTTAGTCATTACTAGCAGATTAGCTTATAATGTAAGTTATTTTTACTTCTACAGCTCTACTGTAACTTAACTCTAGAGTCACACTACTGATATCAAAACTATTATTTTATAAACAAAACATACAAACCATAACCATTTCAACAACTTAAAAAACAAGGACAAAACATAATCTTTCAAAGCTTGTTGTATATAACAGGAAAATATAATAATATTTAATAATTTAATAAAAATAATAATCTTATTAAATTTAAAAGTGATCTATGGCCTTAAGGCACTCTTTATCCCCTTGCTCTATTGCTCAGTGACTTAATCCCCTCTTCCTCTCTAGAGCTCTACTTGTTTCCTCCCTCAAGCCATTAGCACCAAATGCAAGGAGTGCTATCAAAAAAAAAAAAAAATCTAACTTTGAATTGTCAGTTTTCTTACTGTCATGATACTGTAATGAGCGAAACATTAACTGTATCAATATAAAAGTGAAATGGGCTATAACTAGGAATAAAGTGAAATTGATGGAAATGAAGCAAGTCAGAATCTTGCTAACTCCATTTTTAAAAGTATCATCAGCATAAAAATAAGGCATATCTAGATGACACTTCCATTCATATAGACAGCCAAACAAATATACATCCTGTACTAGTATTTAACTACTACAGCTCTTCTGTTGCAAATATTGGGTCTTTTAAAACTCAAACTAAAAATTGTATCATTTAAGGCAAATCTAAATTACCAAATTTAACCCCAACAAATAATCCCTTTCAATTTCCATCACAGACCAAAAAAATAATATTTAAAATATTAAATTGAGGTCAATTCACTATCTGGAAACTTCCTTAATCTAACTTGTTTTTTATATAATGTTAGGTAGTGAGAATCCAATAAGACATTTCCCCAAAATGTAGTAATCAATTCGTACGAGAACAGCTGATCTATTTCAATAATTAAATGAGGAGACTGGCATTCTTAAATAACCTAAATTCTCATATAACTTAAAGATAGTAAATACTACTACTCATGATGCACTTCTTGACAGCTTTTTCCATTCTTTCTTTTCTTCCTCCTTACCCAAACTTCTATGGTTGGTAACTCCCACTTTCAAGACCTCACACTCCAACTTAAAAACGCCTAAGACTTAACAGACACTGCCTAGTCCCAAAGCCTACAAAATAACTGCCTAAAAATTCTAGTCTCTCCTTCTTTATTACTGAGAAACACAACAGGAGTTCACTTAAGAGAATGTATATTTTTGTTACATCACACCAGACTTCTCAAAGACAAAATATGAAGGATACTACTAAAACCTAATTTACTTTAAAATTGTGAAAAGTCCCTTGCTTGAAATTATTTAAAATCTGCTAATAAAAATAAAATGTATTTGGCCAAACACTAGTTTGACTTTTGGCTTCTTTGGCTTAAATTAAATATATACAAACAAGGTTTTTTTTAATACAGATATAAGAAGCAAGATCCAAGAAAACATATTTAGTGGAAACTATATATAAATTATTCTGATAATACAGAAAAATATCTCATAACATAAATGTAAATTCTTAATCACCAAAAGGCAATTGAGGATATAGTTTTTAATCATATTTTTAAATTACATTTACAACTGGTACATACGAAGAGTTCTCCCATCATTTTGCAGATGAGAAATAATAGATATTAAAATGACAATCATAATCATAGACTAGAGTATCGCTATGAAACCATAATTCAAGAACTGAAACTCTAAAAGTATCAAAATCTTTTCTTTAAATCTTAAAAAAAAACTAAAAATTTTCTAAATTTATTAAACATGAGGTGTAAAAACTACACATGCTTTATAAAATATTTTACTCTACACATAAAAATAAAGGACATATATTCACAAATCCAGTACCAAAGTCAAAACTGTTTCATTCTTAAGAGAGCAGTCTCTTGAAAGATCATTTAGAATTCTTACATTCCCAGTATGAGTCTAGTAATCTGTTTTTAAAAATTATTCCATTCACATTTCATATATATATATATATATTTTTTCAACCCTTATGACATGAAGTTGCTAGAAAACTTCTGATACTGACAAATTGAATAATTAAAGTTATGATGTGTAGGCAATCTTGAATAAGTGATTTACCTGACAAACGAATTTTTAATAAATTTCAAGTGAAAAACACGAAATAATCACCAATTGACTCTTACTTCAGAAAAATAAAGATTTACTTGGAAACAAAGACATTTTAGTATAAAAACTTTCCAACAATCTCAAATATTGGTATTCCAAAGGTACAAAATAACTTCTTTAGCTAATATCCTTCAAAAGTCAATGTACCAATATAGGTACACTGACATGTACTATACACAGTATGATATGTGATGATGTGTACTCTTCCCACAGTGAACTGGTGGATGTTGGAACTTGCTCACATGTAACATCGGAAACAGAACTTAAGCCAAGCCTTCAAGCTTGAAGGTCACATGGAGCATTTGCTCTCATCACTGATCTACTCCACTACCTAGCTCTTCTAAATCACGTCTATATTTAGGAGAATGAAGACAAAAATTTAGCCAGTTTAGGTTTGAATTAAATTTAGAGCAAATCTAACTCTCAGGCAGGCAGGAGCTGCTCCCAAACATTCTCTACCAAATACTATCACAAAATTCTTAAACTATTTATGTCATCTTACAAACATGACAATTTTTGGCAAGTCCGTGTTTAGTAATTTCCTTTGCTTGTACTATATAGAGATGTGATAAAACCCACTGATGACCACCTTCAAGTTCCTGTTGACCTAAGATATTTTAATATCTCCTCCCATTTCCAGAGTGATTTCCAAAGCCTGGGAAGGAATGTTTCCACTAATAAATATCTTTCAATTGAATGCCTGTTATACCACCACGCTCTCGGCAAAGCGAGCAATAATCCATTTTTGCCCATCACAGAATTATTCAAAATCTCTTACTGCTGACCAAAAAACATAAGTTCTTCCTCATAAGTTCCACATTAAATCTAGGCAACACTAGAGGGGTGGGATAGGGAGGGTGGCAGGGAGGGAGACGCAAGAGGGAAGAGATATGGGGATATATGTATATATATAGCCGATTCACTTTGTTATACAGCAGAAACTAACACCATTGTAAAGCAGTTATACTCCAATAAAGATGTTAAAAAAAAAAAAATCTAGGCAACAACTGAGTAGCATGCTTTTACTCTTGGGAAAACATTTACTGAAAACTACAAAAAAAACCTTGAATAATTGGTGTCTACTCTTTTATTGTATATATATTTAAATACATTATGTATAATGTATTTAAATACATAATATATATTGTGTACACACAATATATATTTATATACTCATTACAGAGAGTTTATCATGATAACTCTCTATAACAATTAAACCATAATGGCTAGCTAAAGAGTTTTTTATTTTACATACAAACTTACCCCATTCTAGGTATTCAAGAATGTTCTTCTCTCTTCTCAATGGAGAATTATTGCATTCATCATAAAGGCAGATGAGGATATCCAGTAACGTTTCCACACTGAAGCACTGCCCATTGGTCTGAGCGGGTCCATCCAAAATAAACTGCTCCAACTGCCTCAAACGCACTTCTCCAGACATGTTTGCTTCAACTTCTGCTGGTTTTTCTTTCAATTACTAAACCGATTTTGACTATGATTATTTGAACCTAAATTTTAAAAGGTGTGGTTTTAAAAATAAACCACTTGTTATTCAAACAACTGTCATGCAATGCCGGTGCTGAATTCAACATCCAACACACCAGTAACCTCACTTAACTGAAGCGTCTTCTATTTCACACATATACATATATCTTGAGGGAAAGTTACCATAAAATATATTTAAAACATTTTTAAAAGAATAATACAATTAAATCGTATATTTAAATAAAATAATTAAAAAGTACTGAGAACCAAAGAGTCAACACTTCTTTAAAAAAACAAAACAAAAAAACAACTCTTCTCCTTCATTCAAAATTCAACTCGTGCAACATAATCCTGAAACGAATCCGGTTGCATCATTAATGAATTAAGTCCGATCTGCATCAGCAATTCACTTCCCAAGCAGAAGGAAAATCGAAAAGGAAGGAAAAAACCAGAATGTATATAAGGGGGAGGGAAAACCAAAAATTCTGCTGCAAATCCTCCCAACCACCACTTGGATAACGCATCAGCGGCAATTTCTCCGGAGGGAAAGGGAGGGGGCGAGGTCCCTGAAGCAGCCCCTCGACTCGGAGCACGCCAAGCCTTCCCCGGAGGAGGCTTTCCCTTTCTCCTCCCGAGGTCCTTCTTTTTAAGGCTTTGCAGTTAGTCCTATTTCCAACGGATTCCGATGAAAACTCTTCATTTTTCTCCCCTCTTCTCCCAGGGGCCTGACTGGCTGCGGGCGGCACTCGCCCCCGGCTACGGGAGCGGCGGCTACTCGGCCGCCCGAGCCCGCTCCATGTCGGTGGTCGCTGGGCCGCCGGCCTGGGCCGCGCCGGGCGCAGAGCCCGGTCTCCCCCACACCCGCACCGCGGCCGCCTGCCCGCTCGCCCGCCCGCCCACACTCCCGACGCCCTGGCGAGGGGGTGCTTTTCTGGATTCAAAGGACACGGACGGCAGCAACTGCGGCGGCGACGGCGCGGGTAGCTCCGGCAGCTAGTTCTCCCCCTTCTTCACACCCCTGGGTTAAGGGCATCTTTCCCCCGCAAAGAGGGGAGCGGCCGAGGCACAGGAGGAGGGGTTGGTGCCGCTGGTGAGGACACCAGAGGCTGCCGCAGCCCGGCTCGCAGCCACTCCCTTCCTTTCCCTCCACCCCTCCCCCTCCTTCCCCGTCCTCTCGCGCTCGCGCCCTGGGCTCCGCGAGGCTGCTCCAGGCCCCGCCGCACGCAGGCGGAGGCTCACCGACGAGTCCGGATCCAATATGGCGGCCCCCGCCCCCCGACACGCGCGCACCCGCCTTCTCCCTTCCCCGCCCCCGCCCCGCCCCCGCCCGAACCCAGCCGGCGCGTCGAGGTCCAGTTCTGCGGCCCCGCAGAGCCGAAGCCAGGCCTTGGGGGGCGCGCGGGTGGGGGCCGGGGGCGCGGCGGCTGCACCACCCGGAGGGGAGGGTGGGGACGCTTCGGCCGGAGAGGCTGCGACTGCCGCAACGTGGAATGCAGGGATACAGGAGGACTGAGGGAGGCCGCGGCGGCGGCGGCGGCGGCGGCGGCGGCGGTGGTGGCGGACGGTATGGAGGCGGGAGGACCCAGGCGGGGGTTGGGAACTGCGCCACCTCCTCGCCGCTGTTCCCGGTTCCTCGAGGCTTCTCGTAGGGATCGCAAAGCGGGGCTTCCTCCTGGTCCTCGAAGGCACCACCCGACTGGCACGTTTGCTAAGGGGGCCCAGAAGCAAACGGCTTTAGGCTTCCAACAGATCTGTAAAAGTGCTTTTCTCACCGCCTCTTACCTGCTCTCTACCCGCCCCCCAAATTCAGTTCTCAACCACTCCAAAGTATTTTCCTGGGTGTCCAATTACACCACTTCTTGTGTCATTTACCGGGACAAATACAATGACAGACATGTACGCGCTACCCTCCAAGTCCTGAGTGTGTGTGCGAGAAGAACAGAACTCTCCAAGTCTATTCCCAAAAGTTTCCCTACGTAGAGCATAGAGTTTTCTCCTCCGGAACTATTCCAGCTGCTGCCTTTATCCCCAGCCTAGGTTACCACCTACAGGGGATTCAACCAATGAAGGGGAGTCAAGACAGTTCGCCACTCTCACCAAAACTCCATCCCCTGGGCGCGCTCGCATGCGCTCGCGCACACACGTAGCCCAATGGCACAATGCAGAAACTGGGCAGCAAAGGCAAGTCATTCGATAGGTAAGGCCATTTAGGGCCTTCCGGGGTTTTTTTGAATCTTGATTTTAGGAGAGCGCTCTACAAAATTCTCATGGAAGATCCCACATTTAAATGTACCACTAAACTGGGTCACTGCATTTCTGTCATTTCCTCTCAAAACTGCCATCTCATTTATAATCTTTCTCCAAAATAGTTATTTTATATTCCCTTCCTACACCCGTGAGGCAGTTATGTTTTCTATGTTAATGCCTACAATTGCCACAATTTTTCACATCTTACTAATATGGAAGCTGAGGAAGAACTAGAAATGAAGGTCTAGAAATGAAGTCTAAAAATAAAGGCTAAGGTTAATTATTCAAGTTTCTATCATTCACAAAATATTGTGACTCTTGTGAAATCTACACTTGCATGGCTTATATAAGGAGACAACATTATTTCCAGTAAGCTCTTGACACGTGATACTTACATAGATTCAGACAAAAGATGGATCATTTATAGCCATGACATCTTTATGTGTGTGTGTATTGGCTAATTTTAAAAGTAATAGAAAAGCAAAAAGAAAAGTTTAATCCTAGCACAGATAGTAATATTTTGGTGTTTATTTTTCAAGTCTCTTTCCTATGTATTTTAATAAAATGATGCATAATAGAAGCCAGTTTTATAGCCTCCTGTTTTCACTTAGCAATATATTATGAACATGTTCTCAGGTCAACACATATTCTTAAGCAACATGGTTTTTAATGGTGAAGCCAAGACATTTTAACACTTTCAGTTGACCATGAGGTGGAGTAGCAAAGAAAGAAGCAATTTCTTCTGCTTTTACACCATAGAGCTGACTCTAAGATACCTACTTATCCAACTTGTAAATAACTCTAAAGAAGAGTTTAAAAGAGAACCTATAACACGTTGTCTCAATAAATGCTAATTAACAGTGGAAGTATATGAGATACAGATATGTTTTTGTAACAAAAGAGTCATGCTGCCAGTTTTCTCTCTACCTATTCTGTTAGCACTTGGGTACCACCCACAGTCCAGGGTACTGGTGGTTACTTAATAACCTTTTCCACATTATTTAGAGAGAGTAAAGGGGAGAACTTATTATTTTTATTTTTTTAAAAAAGCACAAAAAGAAAGAAGAAGGTTGAACCCAATCAATTTTGCTTGAATAATTCAAGCTCAGAGACTTAATCATTAACTAGACCCTAAACACATTGTGTGGGTGTTATTTTAAATGTTTGGGCTGAAGTGTGAACATTCTTGTTAATGAAACCAAAGAAAGGTGCAGCTCCAGCAGCCCTACAATGCTTGAAGTGATCCTGCAAAACATGAGTGCTACAGGCTGCATGGCAGGGTAGCACTTTTTTCTTTGGATAAAAAACCTGGAGGAGGTCTTCTTTGTGAAATTTTGCTTGGGGGCCTGGAGATTAGATGTATACCACTGCAAACACAAATTGTTTGAAATCATCAGGAAAAGTTTTATGAAGATGCTGGGTATTATTCTGACCTTTCAGAAAAGAAATAGGACAGGAGAGGACAGAGAGATAGGAGAGTGAAAAGAATAAAACAGGACAGGAGTCATTAAGCCTAGTCCAACAAATCCTCCAATTCTGGCCTAAGAACAGAATTGATCTACCAATTTATAACAACCAGCCCCACTCTTACCTTGCTGTATCTTACTCCAGAATAACTATAGGTTCAATGATGGAGAACAGGGCCAAAAGCAAGGTGAGTGCCACAGCAGGGCTTCATGTATAGTAACACACAGATATTTTACTACATCACCTTTCAGCCCAGCTAGCACATCCTGACCCTGCAAATGACTGACTTGGTTTAGAGCCCTCTGAGGATAAAACGCCAGCAAATGCTTGTCCTCACTTCATGTCCGGCTCCTGACATGAGTAATACCAGCTGCAAAGGCTTATGTTATAAAAAAGGGACACTTTGTAATTAATAATTACCTCTTTTACAGAACACTTACAATGTGTAAATACTCTCCTGAGTACTTTGAGGATATTATTCTATTCAATCATTATAACCATATGGAGTAGACAAAGTATCATTTCCATATCATAGATAA
Organism: Eubalaena glacialis; assembly: GCF_028564815.1. Classification (NCBI taxonomy): domain Eukaryota; kingdom Metazoa; phylum Chordata; class Mammalia; order Artiodactyla; family Balaenidae; genus Eubalaena; species Eubalaena glacialis. Next base: position 25,335,304 of record NC_083718.1, read on the forward strand.
GGAAACGGGTTTAGAGATATCTTGGATAACTTGTGAATGACCACACAGCTAGCAAGTGACACAGGAGCTGGGAGTCAACACCAGGCCTGAGCCCATGGTTTTAACCATTATACAAGAGAGGTCAGAAAGATCTGCAGAGTTCCATAAACCCAACTCTTCCTTCCTGTTGTAACCAGGAAGCAGTGGGATATAGTTGTTAATTCACGTATTTGGACATTAGAAATTGACATCAGGGCAGAGGAGGGAAACACATATGATGGATCAGGATCCAACCAGAAAAAGAGAAATCACCCATGTATTTAAACCAGAGGAACCTTAATTATGAGAAATGGGTACACAGGTGATGGAAGAGCTGAGGAACCAAACAGGGGAGAGTGAGGTGACCCACAGTTTGGTGGCAGCACCTGCTACTACCCCAAGGCTGGTGGAAGCTAAAACCAAGCCTGGAGGGAGCTGGAGCCCAGAGGAGGTACAAGGGCTACCAGGGAGGCTGCCTAGGCAGAGAGAAGGGAAGGAGAATCCCCTTACCGCGAATCCCCCACTATTTGCAGCTAACACAGAGCTTGTGAAAGAGAGCCTGCATGCATTGTGCCCAAAGATACAGAGCAGAGCAGGCGGCGATGGATGTGGGATGGCTGTAAAGACAAACAGGCCAAGGATTTACATACATATAATCAACACAGTTTCAGTTTTACCCAAACTATTAAAAAAAAAAAAAGCAATAAAGCAAACGTCTTATCTTTGAACAATAATTAAGTGGATTTTAAAGTGGCATGGTTTTAACCTAGGAGCAGTTTTTACTCCTCCCTTTTCATATTTATTTTGCTTTGTTTTAATTTCTTAAAAAAAACCCTAAAAACCCAAACAAACTCTCCTCATCTAGGGCATGTTTACTCATGTTCACAGACCAATATTTCCCACTTGTTTATCAGTGGATCTTGCCTATCTTGCCCTATCTTTAAATCTTGCATTTAAATTTCTCATTAAAGCTCTACATGAACAAGCTCTACTATAAATGGAATTTTCAAAAATATGTTTAGGGTCAAACATTATAATACAGATATTGCCCCCCTATTACAGCAGTTTAGTAAATTTGGATATTAAGAAGACAGGTGCCATTCTCTTAAAATTCCATCAGCAGGAAACATTTGGCAAAAGGCTCCATGCCATGGGTGATGACAGAAACCAAGCCAGTTAAGCCAATGTGTTCTTCTCAATCCCGAGGTGGGGCTAGAGGTGACACAGCCAGGACCTAGGGGCTGGCAGCAGAAAAAATGAGTTGAAGAATCCATTTACCCCACTCTGGAAATCTCTCTGCCAAGGTTACTGTGACGTCCACATTACCAAAGCCAATGGTCAATCCTCATTTTACATTTCATTTGATCTTTTAGCAGTTTTGACAGCACTAATCACACACACACACACACACACACACACACACAATTGAAATACTTTTCTTCACCTGGCTTCTGCACTCTCCTTATCTTCTCCTCCCTCACTGGCCACTCCTCAGTCTTCTTTGCTAGGTCCTCCTTCTGTGCCTGATCTCTAAAAATTGGAGTGCCTCAGGGTTCAGTCTTTGGAAACCTTTTCTCTTTTCTATTTACACCTATTCCCTAGGTGATCTCAATTAGTCTTAAGGATTTAAATACTATATATAATGGTTTGAAAACACATGTCACAAATTCTTCAACACTTCTCTCATTGAAGGTTGAGTCTGCACCTTGAATCTAGGCCAATCTTAGTGAAGCACATGTAACAAATAGAATGGAACAGAATAACCACTTTATGTGGGTTATTGAGGTTGGGAAAACGAGATGTGATAGCCATATCCTTTGTTGTACAGTGCCCATCAAGCAACACTAATAACAGCTAACATTAATTGTGTACCTTCTATGTCAAGTACCAAACTAAGGACTTTCCATTCACTGAATCCTCTTAACAACCTTATAGGGCAGAAACTATTATTATTTCCTGTCTTAATCAACTCAGGCTACTATAGCAGATTACCATAGACTGAGTGGCTTAAACAGCAAACTTTCATTTCCACAGTTGGAGGCTGAAAGTCCAAGATCAAGGCGCTGGACAAACTGGTTCCTGGTAAGAGCACTCTTCCTAGTTTGCAGATGGCTGGCTTCTCATTGTACCTTCACATGGTGGAGAGCAGAGAGAGAGGAAACAAGCTCTCTCATGTCTCTTCTTATAAGGTCACTAATCCCGTTCATGAGGGCACCACCCTCATGACCTTAATTGCCTCCCAAAGGCCCCACCTCTTAATACCATCACATTGAGAATTAGGATTTCAACATATGAATTTTAGGTGGGATACAAACATTCGGTTCATAAAACTTCCATATAGAAAAACTAAGGACTAGATAGTTTAAGTAACTTTCCAATGGTTATAAAGTTGATAGGTGGTAAGGTCAGGCTTTCAATCCAGGTGAGATTCATTTTAAAGCCTGTGTGCTGAAATGCTTTGTTAACCTACCCCAATACAAGCTAAAAAAACTAATATCAGTTAACTGATTAATAATTAGACAAAGCCCTCTTGTCTAACAAAAAGAAGGGAACACGAAAATGACTTCATTATAACCTTGAAGCATAAAAGACATTCTCTTGCAGGAGTTTGGTCAATTGTTTTCCATATAAAGAAGAGCAAAACCAGAGGGAACAGTTTATTGAAATAGGGCTTATTTCATGTAGACAAAAAGAGAAACTCTTAATTGTCAGGTTGGTAAACCCCAAAATCAGACACCAAGAGAAATTGTGGAGTTGTAATATCTGAGGATCTTTAAAATGATCGTTTCAATTCGATTTCAACTGCCATCTCTCTTGAATAGTTTGGAATCCACCTGCCAGAAGGTGATGGGATCCGAACAGCTGTGCTCTCCAGGCTCCCTTCAGCAATAAGATTCAGTGCTTCCGCGCCCGTACGGGGGACTAATTAAACCCACAGTCATATGGTAGAGCCAGCAATTATGTTTTAGAACAGACTGCAACCTCTCTCTGACCCAGAGCATAGCAGCATCAGCACTTACAAGCCAAATGAAATGAGACACTGTCAGCAATGTTCCTTACGATAAAAAGCATAGCAATAATAATAATAATAAGTATCAAGACATAAACCCACAAATAGGATGGTATCTGGAGCACCCCAGGCATTCATGGGAATAAGGGAAATGAAAATTCAAGAAAATTAAATTTGAGATATCAAGAGGGGCTTTCCTCAAATAAGAAAGTTTCCTAACATTACAAAGTACAAGCAGAAATCCATGCAGAAGATAAGAAACAATGTAAAAATCTTTGTAAGTATTAAAACTTGGGACTTGTTCCAACCACTTCTTCAGATACTAGGGTGGCATAGGTCAGGATAAGAAGCTAGAGAATAATATTAAGAAACGATGTTAGAAGAAACAAATTAAGTATTTTTCTTTACTGTAACATTAGATTTTCCTGTTCCTTGAAACTCTGATTCTCATAATGATAACATGTTATCCTGTATAAACTGTTGATCATTAGTGGATTATTTTCTCAGCAATGGAGCTGAGTTTCTCTGAACCCTTTTACTCACCCTGCCTTGTGAGAAGAGCATGATTTATTTAATAACTAGCCACAGTACAAGGTAGCACTGTGGAACAAACACTTTCTCTAAATAAAAATAAATTGTCTAGGCAGTGATAAAACTACAACTTTGTCATCCTTAGTACTTCATACTAAAAATGGAATTAACCATCTCATAAAAGTATTAGCTAATCATTAACAAGTACAAGAGCAATCCCAATTTTTTCAAATCATTCAACTGTTTTAGTTTCATTCATTCATTCCCCAAGTCATTCACCAAGCCCCCAATCTGCATCAGGAACAAAGTAAAAAGTATAGGTGGATGATGTTCAACCTTCATTGTACAAATCCCCAAAGATACACTTATAAATTATAAGCAAAGGTATCACAATATTGTTAATATCCTTTTAGTTGGAAGAGAAAGATTGGTTGGTAGGAGGTGATAAAGCAGAGAAATTTTCCTGAGCAGTTGAATTAGAGTACATGTTTTGGTAAGCTTTGGATTACTCATAGAACAGAGCAGACAGAGGGGATTCTTGCAAATAGGGAGAAAAGAAAAGCCAACTTCAGCACTGTGGGAAACAAGCCAGGACAGAAGAATCAGGGCCCTCCAGGAAGGGACAGAGGTACAATGAAATCCAGGCATGGTTAAATGAAATCTTATGTGGGTGATTTAATATTCAAGTGGCTAATTCCATGAGGACAGGGTTGAGAAAGGCAGTGATAGTTGTCATGTGGGTGCTAGGATTATGGTGGTCCTTCTAGGTTAGGGTGTCATTGGTTACTAAAAGACGTGGGAAGAGGATACAAAGGCAGGAACCCATGAGAGTTTCCAGGTCTCAGCCAACAAGGGATGGACTCATTTCAGCAGGGAATTGGAACAGAAACCCAAAACCAAGATGCAAAGCCTGACATACAAGCTGACCAAGTAGAATAGGGGTCAGGTAGAAGCTCTCTGAGGTGTTTGGGAGCTAATGTTACTTTGGAACCACTAGACCCAAGGTGTACAAGCAAGGGCCTATTTCAAGATCTTGCTCCCTAATGGTCAGTGTTGTCAGTGTGCCCTATAAGGCCAGGCTTACCCTACTCAGGGCCTATATGGGGTGGAGCCTGAGAGTCATCATTGCTGGCATCTGATTAGACCCAGAACAGCCACGGACTGATGCCACCTGCCTAAAACTATCTCCCTCCATACCCTACCATGATGCCTAACACCTTCAACAATCTTGACACTGCTTTGGGTTAAGGTCGAGGTGGGGAACATTTTTCACAGGCTGGATACAATCTAGAGCTTATATGCACTGGAGCTAAAATTCAAATAATGATTTCTCCTTTAATTGTCTGCTATGGCAGTCCTATTCAGAGTGGAACCTCTGAAGGTTAAATAATAAACTATTGTGGAGCTATGAACCATGGTTTAAAAGCAAGTTAGCCTTGTAAAGGAAAGTCATTAGAAAAAAATAATGAAGGCAGAATGTCCTCAGCTCAAAGAGCAATCAGATAGTGACAGTGTCCCTCTATGACACTGTCTCTCAGGCATACTGACCGTACCAGACAGTGTGCTGGATGCTTCCCAGTCTCTGTGGACTTTGAGAATACAAACAATTCTCTCCCCAGCTCTCTCTTGCTCTCTCCCTCTGTTGTTACCTTAACCTCTCTCAGTCTCTGCTAATGTATCTTTCTGCAGCTATTTCTGTTTATCTACTTCTTCCCCCTTTTCCTCTGCCTACCTTCCCTTCCCCCTTTATGTGTCCTTTCTCTTTTTTAGTCTTCTCCCATTTCTCTTTCCTTCTTTTTCCTTCTTACCTTCCAACTACTTTTTCCCCTTAACTTCTCATAAAAATAAATTAAGATTCATTTGTAAATATTTATTAGAGATAACCTGTCTCAATAAATAAGCTTCTGGTAAGTGCATTACCAGGGACATAACATGAAGTTAGCGCCTATTAACACATTCATATAAATTTAGATGAACTACCTTACCTAGAAGAGACAGGGCTGAAGGAAGAGCATGCAAGGCATATAATTATTCCTGACAATTGGTGGCAGGTAGAGGGATGAAAGAAAAGTCTATGCATGGGACGTTCCATGAGGGCAGTGAGAAACAGAAAACTCTGAGCATATGTTCAGTGCGGGGTCTGTTCTGAACATGTTTCTCACATCATTTCTTTGATCCTCACAACACCCCTACGAATTAGGCAGCATTATTATCTCCAGATGAGGAAACAGGTGTAGAAAGTAAGTGGCGGAGCTGGAACTGGGACCCAATCTGTCTGTTACCAAAGTCCATGGTGACAAAACAAAGAGAAACTTAATGAGCTTGATAGTTCTATCTGTTAGAAAAAGCCAAGTCATAAAAAGGAACCACAGTAAGATATCCTGAGGACTCGTGGCTCCACTGGACTACTCCCATTCAACTTCGCACCTGTGGTCCCTAACAGTGCGCTGGCACAGACTAGGAGCTGAATAAGTGATTATGGAACGCATGAACAAGATTCAAAGCAGCAGGCACTGAAGTTTCTGAACTGGAAAAATCATTATCGTACCCAGTTCAGGAGTCATGCAGCCTCTGTGTAAACATTCCCAGGGACAATTCTCCTACAAAATAAGAGTCACAACTGGGCCACATTTTTAATACAACAGTTCAAGGCCTTAAGCTCCCATGTATGCAGAGGCTTTAAAATATATTTCTGATACTCCCACTTTTGCAACATTTCGTCTGTCATTAATTCTTTAAAAATCACCAGAAGGTAATGTGAATATACTTAACACTACTGGACTACTTAAAAATGGTTAAGATGGTAAGTTTTGTGTGTTTTTCACAATTAAAAAATTTTAAATCATCAGGATGTAAATATTTATGTATATGAAATATACATCATCTTGAAATATACATCATGAAAGTTCCTGGCATGGACAAGTAAGTTATTCATTTCATTTCAGAAAAAAAATTAAAATCTGATGGATGACTAAGCAAGTCTGTTTGGGAACTTGATGCTTAGCTGTTAACTGTGCTGAGTATTCTGTTAGTGCCACTCTTACCTCTGTCCTTCTGGAAGTTTTAATAACTCATTTTTCTCTTCAGCCTTCTATGTAAATATAAGTTTAAATTTTCTACAGTATTTAATATTTCACAATTACAGCTGTCCCTTGGCATCTGACAGGGACTGGTTCCAGGATCCCCCCTTGAATACCAAAATCCACGGATGCTCAAGTCCCTTATATAAAATGCTCAGTATCTGCATATAACCCACACAAATCCTCCCTTATACTTTAAATCATCTCTAGCTTACTTATAATAACTAATACAATGTAAATGCTATGTTAATAGTCATAAATACAATGTAACTGCTATGTAAATAATTCAAGTATTGCTAGTTGGAACTTTCTGAAAAAAAATTTTTTATTATTTTCGACCCATGGTTGATTGAATGCGTGGATGTGGAACCCACGAATACTGAGGGCTCACTGTAATAATTCAGTTTGATCATTTATGTTCTAGCCTGATTATTTCTTCAATGATACTTTTATTTGGGGATATTCATACCTTAGGTGATATATTTGTCAAGATATTCTCCTTAAGAGATTTATTCTTCTCATGTGATAGTGCTTCATATGTACATTTAATCTAACTTGAGTTCTCAGTTGTGTAGAAGGAATATGTGATTAGCTTAAGATGGAGAAAGATTACTGTGTCTATTTTATTGATCATGCAACTAAAACTCAAAAACATGAATTTACCTGAAGTGTAGTAGCAACAGTGGGAAGATATTAAAGACATGACCATGACTTAGAAGTTGATGCTTGTGTTTCAGAATCTGTCACTTCTATTACACTGTCATTACATGACCAATTGGCTTTTTTGAGTCCATGCTCAATAGATGTTTTATTAACTTAGAGATGCTTAGAGATCCCAGTGACAAGGATCTTATTGCTTTTCAAAGTTGTCTTTATTGCTGGATAAGTATACTTTTTACTATGAATAATAAGTAATATATTACACCAGTTAGCACTTTTGATGTTGTTGCCTAACAAACCACTTCAAAATTTAGTGGCTTAACACAACCATTTATAAAGTTCATGATACTAGAGCCAGCAGTTCAAGCTCCACTTAGCAGTTTTTCTGCTAGGTTTCTTCATGCATCTGTGGCCAGCTACAGATCGATTTTGTCACTCTTGGGTGGGCTCTCACACATGTCTAGAGCCTCAGCTGGGACAACTGAGCTGACTCTGCTCTGATCCGCATGGTCTCACATTCACCAGCAGGCTAGCCTAGACTTGTTCACATGGCAAAGGCAGGAGTCCCAACAGTGCAAAGAGAAACACACAAGGCCTCTAAAAGCCTAGGATTGGAATTGGCACACCATCACTTCTGCCACACTGCATTGGCCAAAGCAAAGTCACAAATCCAGCCTAGATTCAGAGAATGGGAAAATGGACTTCACCTTTGAACAGAAGAAGACACATTACAAAGAGTGTAGATATATGGAAGTATGAACGATTGTGACCATTTTTGACATGTACCACAAATATCATAAAAATTGCATTTAGGAGGTATTGGGTATGATATTAAGGATATAAGAGATGATATTCAAAATGTCAAAAGAACAACCAGTAGGGAATGAACACTAAACATTCCAGAACGGATGACAACTATAAACAATAGATAAAGCCACATTAATGTGTACTCATTGACTTGAAGGATGTGATACGCAAGACAAATATATGCTCAAAAGATATAACAAGTTACCTTATCATTGGCTGGAGCTTTGAATTTCTAGCAAAGGACTCAAGTTAAATCTGAATAGCTTCAAACTTAAGTAGACCCAAAGGCCTACTTTGTGTTTTTCCAGTGGAAGCCTGAACTTGATTCTCAGATCTTTTCACTCCTCTGCCTGGAAAGGTCATATCCACCAAATATGAAGCAAAATATCCAAAGGGACAGTCACAAAAGAGATGGTTTGCCTCAAAGCCTAAACTTGTCTACCTCATGCCTTCTCAGATCAGGGCAGAAGCATAGGGCTTCTCAGATTAGTCACAGAATGGGAAGGGGGGAAAAAGGCATCTAAAGAGAAGAAGACAGTGAGAGTTTATCCCACTGGCTGCCTTACCCTTTGGTGAGGGATGAGAGAGCCCTGGGTGAGTCTACACTCTTAAGGAAGACACTTAGGCTTTATCTCACTTGTCTAACTTCCTAGAGGGAGGAGTCCAGAAGGGAACCCATTCTTGTACAACAAATATTTCAGCCCAGTGCAGTGATTCCATCCACTGATATAGAGTGGCCAATAAATTATGCTTAAACCTGAATATCTATACCAAAGCCTTGCTTTTGGTTTAGAGTAAGGGGTGGGTAAGGAAGAAGAACAGAGGGAAGACTAGAAGCCAATGCTATATGCTGCTTACCATTTCACAAAATACTTGTGCACACAAATTCTCTTAATACATCCTGAACTTTCGCAAACCCCTGTGAATTTACTTTAACAGTCAATTGTGCATAAAGTGTCTCTATTTACATGTCAGGTGGGATTCTATGGTTGCAAGCAACAGAAACCAATGCTAACTTAAGGAATTTGCTGGAAGCTTATGAGATAGCTCACAAAATCAAAGGAAAGCCAGAATCACCAAGACAGCTGTTAGGATCTAGACAGCAAGAACTAATGGCCATTTCTTCCAGGTGCCAATGATAGGATAAATCAGCTTCAACATTTTTTATCCTTGTATCATGTGATGTAAGAACCAAATTTCAGGGAAACAATGTTTAGCTGACCTAGTTTGATTGCATGCTCACCCACTGGACAGAGAAAAGCATGGCACCAAACAAAGGACTAATTTGAGAAGAGGGGACTCATTTCTCATTTTCCAAAAGAATAGGGAAGTTTGCAGGGTCATCCAAAAGAGTCCACTGTAATATCATAGCCACAGTATCATTAAAGTGCTGAGTGAAGACACGCAGTGAGGTTAAGGTGGCCTGGGGACTGTAATATGTAATAGGCTAACAGACAACCTCAGAAGAATGTATTAAGTTAGAACAGTCTATTTGGATAGCTGAGAAATTCAGTAAATTTGCATAACACAATTGCTCTAAAAATGTGCCTGGCCCTTGTTTTGAGCAGGCAAGTTAGACAAAGAGACAAAAAAAAGATTGCCATGAAGGAGGAAGTTTTTTTCTTCTACTCACAATCCCCTAGAAATAGGAGGCATGCCATGCTTCACCACACCATGCAGGGCCACAGAGGGAAGCACCAAAGCAAGATGAGCCAGCAGAGAGAGGGGCAAACTGTAGGCAGGAGTTTTATTGCAGTTTACAGAGAAAGGAATGGGAGAAGCAAGGTAAGCAAGAAGTACAAACTTATGATTGGGTAGTCTGAATAATTTTGATAGTCTCTGGACTGTAGGGATGGTTCCCAGTTGTCCAATACCTGGTCCTGTGGTGATTAGGGCAGGAGATAATATCCCAAACTGAAGAAGTATGCGAAAAGGAAATTGGTGGAGGGTGTTGTTTGCACATCAAAGGTATGCTGGCAGGAAAGTTGTTTGCCTCTCTAGGAATTAGTTAACCCTGGGAGGGTGGTTCCCCAGATCTGTAAGGCCCCAAATGTCAGAGCAGCAATAATACAGAAAGTAAGAAAAAATAGTTAAAGCAACTATATTCTTTGGGCAGCCATCTGAAGACGTATAAAGATACCAGATAAGTGCTTTACTACAGAGCCTCATTCTAAGTTCCATTTTACTGACCATCCAATATGCTGCAGGCATAGTCTGTTGAACCTCCTTCCACCACTCCAGTTCCTCTTCCTTTCCTCTAGCCTTGTTTATTGTGGCTATAGCAACTGTTTTATTATAACCACAGTTATTGTCTGAATTTGCTTTTAAACATGATAATATGGTATAGCCAACCATATTTTAATAATCTATTTTAAGATATTAAAAAATCTTATTTATATTATAGATTTATAGATGTATGATCTTCCAAACTGATGCCAACATATAATAAATCCCCAGTAATTTAAAAATGTTTAGCATGTGAAACTAAGTCTAATTTTTTTTTCTACTTTGATGTTCCTCTGTCTTCACATTTGTTTCAACTCCTCTACTAGAATCACATTCTTATTTATTTTCTCTCTGGGCATTCTTGAGATATTTCTGCTCAGTAGAAATACAATATCAAGCTTCACTGTTTTATTAAATGTATCAGACATCAGACTCTCTGGGTAGTGAGCCAAAAGTTGCCAAAGGATATATTTCTTTTGTCTGCTGTGAATTATGCCAGCAGGCTCAATAGAGTGGTAAAGACTGTGTGTTTTATATTATTAAGTGAATATGTGAGAACTGATCTTTGCAAGGACCTAATTGTCCTATAGCCTTATGCCGTCATCGAGAGAGATGTAAGCATTTTTTATTTTCTCCACAGATGAAGTGTATGTTTTCTTTGGCTTTACTTCTATTGAGTTTGGTTAATCCCTTTCAAACCAGGAGACTCAGACTTAATATATATACTCTCCTTTGCACAAAATCTTCAATATTTTGCACTTATTAACAACAGTTTATCTGTCATTTTAACTGTGATCACCCGAATTATGCCGATTTATACTTAACCATACCAAATTTCATTTGTGATTCTGATTTTGTTTTTTGATTTTCAACAGCAGTTGAAAGTGAGTTAGCATAGTACTTTGAATGGTTTCTTTTGTAAATAGTGATGATGTAATGTTCCTCCACAATTATTTCCTTTAAAGTTATTTAGTTTTTATATTGATAGAAAAGGAAACTCAGCCAACATTGACTTTCTACATTTTAAATTAATTCTCCAGTATCTTCACATGACTATGTCTTCTCCTAAATTTCAAGCTTTTAAGTCTGAATTTTACACTTCCTCATTGCATAAACCTGGAAAAATTACTTTCTTCTTTTATTTCCATCTCCCCACATAGGAAAGTTAATAATTTAGCTACCATAGATTATACTGTGAAATTCCATTAAGAAACCACCATGGTGCTATGCTGCTTTGGGAGAGAGAAGAACCTCCATAAATAGTGGGTTGCAGCAGTCTTCCTCCTAACACTTCTCCACAAGCCCACTATTCTGATACACAGGTTTCTGCCCAGTTCCAGAGTTTCACATTTTCTTCTTTTATGAAGTAACCAGTTCCCATGAAGCTTAGTTATATACTGCTCATTCTCAGTGTCTCTACTTCCTAAATAAACATATGGAATGGATTCAAACTCCTGAACTCTAGGAACTTCAATAAACTGAGATTGTTTAAAGAAAACTCTTAGTGAATCATTATGCTATCCCTCCCCCATGAGGATGCAGAATGTTAGCTTTGAAAGGACTATAAAGAACATCCAGCCCAATCTCTGCATTTTAGAGATGAGAAAACCGAGCTTTTGGGAGCTTGAGTAATCTTGAAATTTGCCCAAATTGACAAGACTAGTAAGTGGCAGATCCGTATGTGTATAGTTTCAAAAGCATGAAATATTGATAATTACTTCATTTTCATTAGATTCTTTTTTAAAAGTATCTTAAGACTGGGGCTTCCCTGATGGCACAGTGGTTGAGAATCCGCCTGCCAATGCAGGGGACACAGGTTCGAGCCCTGGTCCGGGAAGATCCCACATGCCGCGGAGCAACTAAGCCCGTGCACCACAACTACTGAGCCTGCGCTCAAGAGCCTGCAAGCCACAACTACTGAGCCCACGTGCCACAACTACTGAAGTCCACGCACCTAGAGCCCATGCTCCGCAACAAGAGAAGCCACCGCAATGAGAAGCCTGCACACCACAACGAAGAGTAGCCCCCGCTCACTGCAACCAGAGGAAGCCTGCACGCAGCAGCGAAGACACAACGCAGCCAAAAATAAATAAACAAAATAAATAAATTTATTTAAAAAAATAATAATAAAAGTATCTTAAGACTAATATAGCCTGGTTAAATTTTTGAAGTCTCAAAACACAACTAAGGGAGTTTTCTGGTGGCCTAGTGGTTAGGATTCAGGGCTTTCACTGCCATGACCTGTGTTCAGTCCCTGGCTGGGGAACTGAGATCCTGCAAGCCATGCACCATGGCTAAAAAACAACCAAACAAACAAACAAACAAACACAACTAAAATAACCTAGTGTTGTTTTGTGTCTCACTTTTTTTACCAAAGAATTCCTCCTGAGGCTTGTGCCTTTAAGAATGATTTCTAAGAAATCATTACTCAGAGGTGATATTCAACATATTAAACAACAGGACATCATAGACATTGCCCAACAATTGGTGTGTCTGTTCTTGTTCTACCAGCTGCATGTAACCATGGGTATATTACTCAAAAATAGACAATGCCTTGTGTTAGAAATTTAAAAAAAATAATCCTGAGAGGTGGTCACAACACAATGAAAATATAATACCCAGTAAAACTATAATATTTTCACTATCATGCTTGCTCCATACAATTTGTTCTTTCTCAAAAATTTAAAGAGGAAACAAAGGACTTTTTTCCCCACATGATAATTCTAGTAGACGGTTAGATTTAACTGTTAGTAATGGTAACAGAATTGAACTTCTGGAGCTGGTAAAATTGATTGCCTCCTCAAGTTAGAATTTTTAATATTTTATAAAATAAACTCTGGATATAGTTATCCATGTATGTAATTTGTAGTTGCTACATTGGGTTTGGGGAGTGAGGACATAATAATATGCTTTATTAGCAAGCTTGAATATGGGCTAAATTTGTGTTTGCTGATTGACTACAGAACTTCATAAACAATGGCAGTGTATTTTTCCCAAAGTCAATATGGAAATGCACTGTGGTGCTTGCTTTACTGAGCAAGCCTGAATTTGTGGCAGGAACACATTCAGTTTTCCTGTGTTGCTCTGTTATTTGGAAGAACCAGACAGAGTGTTTTGTTGTTCTTTTGCTTCCCTCCACCTAGAAGAAATTTAAAAGAAACAAAAAATTTTAGTATTAGAAGGGAACCTAGAAGTGTAGTATAATTTTCCACACAATGCAAAATCCCTTCTACGAGCATCCCTGAAGAATCTTCACCTGGCTGCTTCCTGAATATTTTCGATGATGGGGAGTTCATTGCTTAATGAGGAGCTGTTCCTTGCTCAAGAGCTCTGGTTGTATAAAGACTTGTGTTAATCCTTAATCCGTGTTTCTGAAAATGTGGTCTCTGGACCAGCAGCATTAACATTACCTGGAAATTTGTTAGAAATACAAATTCTCAGGCCTCCACTCCAGACTGACTGAATAACAAAGAAAATTCTAAGAATGGGGCCCAGCAGTGTTATAACAAGTCCTCCAGGTGATTTGATGCATGTTAAAGTTTGCACTGCCCTATATACACCCCCATGCGATAAAATTAACAAGAACAGCTACCCTGGTGGCACAGTGGTTAAGAATCTGCCTGCCACAGCTTACCTTGTCACAGCTTACCCTTCCCCCTCCCCATATCCTCAAGTCCATTCTCTAGTAGGTCTGTGTCTTTATTCGTGTCTTACCCCTAGGTTCTTCATGACCTTTTTTTTTTCTTTTTCTTAGAGAGAGTGGCATGGACATATATACACTACCAAACATAAAATAGATAGCTAGTGGGAAGCAGCCGCATAGCACAGGGAGATCAGCTCGGTGGTTTGTGACCACCTAGAGGGGTGGGATAGGGAGGGTGGGAGGGAGGGAGATTCAAGAGGGAAGAGAAATGGGAACATATGTATATGTATAACTGATTCACTTTGTTATAAAGCAGAAACTAACACACCATTGTAAAGCAATTATACTCCAATAAAGATCTTAAAAAAAAATTAAAAATAAAAAAAAAGAATCTGCCTGCCATTACCCATTTACAATGCTTGGTGTCAGCCTATTTATCTCTTGTAAAAATAAAATACAGTGTGTGCGTGTGAAATAAAAAAAAATGTGATATGTACAATTTTCTTTATCTTACTTTCCTCACTCAGTTATCATTTTAAATCAAATGATTTACCTTAAGTCAATGTCTTTATATTATTCTATGGTGTGAATATGTCATAAATCATTCAGCCATTCTCGTCCTAATCAACTTTAAAAAAAAATTTCCAGTGTTTTACCATTGTGAATAACGCTAAAATAAACATCTGAATATGTAAAAAAAAAAAAAAAGAATCTGCCTGCTAATGCAGGGGACATGGGTTCGAGCCCTGGTCTGGGAAGATCCCACATGCCACGGAGCAACTAAGCCTGTGTGCCACAACTACTGAGCCTGCGCTCTAGAGCCTGCACGCCACAACTACTGAAGCCCACGTGCCACAACTACTGAAGCTCGTGGGGCTAAAGCCCATATACTCCGCAACGAGAGAATCCACTGCAATGAGAAGCATGTGTGCCACAAGGAAGAGTAGCCCTCGCTCGCCGCCACTAGAGAAAGCCCACGGGCAGCAGCAAAGACCCAATGCAGCCGAAAATAAATTTAAAAAAAAAAAGAAAAAAAAATAATTCTTTGGGTTGCAGATATCAGGAATCTAACTATAAATTTAACTTTAGCATAAAAGGGAATATCGTAGTTCGTGAGGCTTGTGACAATGGGGTACTTCACACGATCAAAGGGATTGATCTGGACCTACAGGAGCTGGGCTTCTGGTATTGGAAAGAAGGCAAGGAATGTCTTACCCTTGTTCATGCTCATAGTGTTCTCACTGGCTCCACCCCCCACCCTCCGCCCATATGTTGCTCATTTCTGTCTCTGCTTAATTTTATCCTCTACTACAGACAGGCTTCTGTTCATGGGAAGATGACTACCTTCTCTACCCTCCCACCCTTACACATGCCTTCATATGCCTCAAGCACCTGACCTCAGGGGCAGGGCTATTCCTCCTCAGACTCCAAATCAAGAAATCCCAGGGAAGAACTCTTAGGGCAGGAAATGTTAACCAAAGAAAGGCGTTGGGAAATCTTGCTGGGCAAACAAATAACAATAGTTACCGTAGTCTATTACATAAACTATAGTCAATCTTACTTTGGTAAAGGAAGTTCAGAAAGACTAGTCACCTTGCTCAAATCACTCAAGTCAGTGAAAATTGAAACCCCCAAAACTTTAAATAATAAAATTTAAGACTACAATATAGTTACCCATTTACTGAAGACTTCCCTAGAAAATTTTTGTTTGGATTTTAAGTCAACATTTTGGTACTGAAATTTCTCCCCCCATGAAAAAATAAGAGTTTTATAAAAATAGCTTCATGAGCCTGCAGTAAAACAATGGTGAAAGAAATACAATTTTTCCTATTTCAGACAGACGATTGAGATTTTTTTGCATTTATGTCATTCAAAAATGATTGTTATAAACTTCCAACTTGGCAGGAATGTACTCCCAATGGAGGAAAAGAAAAAATCAAGCCAATCTAAAGTCATGAAAATTTAAATAAAGTAGTTAAGAACAAGCACAAAATATAACATTTTACGGGTTTTCGCAAGAACTTTGACTTAAGGCTTCCCAATTCAAAAAAATTACAACTTAGAGATTTGACGTTAGCAAAATGATTACTTTTTCTTTTGATATACCTTCTACCTAAACTCAGAAAAAAATGTGGTAATGAAGCACACGCATTAGGAACGTTCATTATCCAAGCATAAGGAATTCCAAAGATTTTCATAGCAATGTTCATTTGAGCTCTTTACCCATAAGTTGGTCTTCCCATTTTTCCCTTTGCATGGTACACTATAGCATAACACATTATGGTTTATATTTTTAGGGCATGTTATAAGCCATATTAAATGTGCTCTATAGCTGAATCAACATAAGAATCTGAACTCTGGAATTTCCAGCTTCTTGAATGTCTAAATTCGTAAGACTGTTGTGTTACACTATTTATGGACAGTTTCATAAAAACAAGCACCATTCTAGGTTTTGTCTTCTCAACTTTATGTTTCCTTTCACCCATTAGGCCATTGTGGCTCTCCAAGGCAGCCTGGGACAAGGTGTTTCTGTCAGCCAAAACGGAGCTGAGCTAATGTGGCACTAGTGAATTCTGATATTGAAGTTCTTATTAATATTTTATTTTAATAGATCTTTATTGAAGTATAATTGCTTCACAATACTGTGTTAGTTTCTGTTGCAAAACAAAGGGAATCAGCCATATGCATACACATGTCCCCATATCCCCTCCCTCTTGTGCCTGCCTCCAGTCCTCCCTATCCCACCCCTCTAGGTCATCGCAAAGCACTGAGTCCATCTCCCTGTGCTATGCTTCTGCTTCCCACTAGCCAACTGTTTTACATTTGGTAGTGTGTATATGTCGATGCTAATCTCACTTCGCCCCAGCTTCGCCCTCCCTCCCCATCCATGTCCTCAAGTCCATTCTCTATGTCTACCTCTTTATTCCTGCCCTGCAACTAGGTTCATCAGTACCTTTTTTTTTTTTTAGATTCCATATAGATGCATTAGGTTCTATATGAAGTAATTGTTTTTTAATTCTTAAAATCATTATTGACTCCTCCCACAAATTTCTGTCAAACAAGCAGGACAGAAGCTGTTACAAAAGCAAGGAAACATTAGTGGTTCTTATGGTAATACATGAGCTCTCTATTTTTCCATGACCTTTTGTGCTAAATGTTAAATCTGAAGTGGTGTAGAACAGAGGGAATAGACTCGGTTTTTCCTTACTCACAATTTCATTTCAGTAGACAAGTTATAAAAACAAAATCAGAGAACCTCATTCTGTTCCCTATCTGGGACACTAAATAAGCCCATCCATACTATTTTGCCGTAAGTAGATTAAGCAGGAAATTCCAGATCTCGGTATGACTATTCCCTAAGTCATCTGGTTCTACTCTCACTTGTCACTTTCAACTGGAACTCAAAACTGCCAACACCCTAGAACCAGTTTTTATGTTAGCAGGAACATACACTAAGTCTCTGGCTCAGATGAGAATCTTGCTTTAGGATGGTTTTTCCTTATGGTCCCTATATGCTGGCTCTGTGTATGAACTTTCTTCTCTATTCTGAATGCCTGATCTGGGAAAATTACATATATGATGATGGTTTTGATAATCAGTATGTTGACAATGATGTTGACGATGACTTCACAATCATTTAAAGAGCATTTACTATGAGGCAGCCACTCTATTAAGTACAGTTGGTTCTTCTCCAGTGTCTATGCATATAATGCAAATTAGTTCATACATGAATGGTAAATAGGGAGATATCAGTACAATCAAGATTACTTTGATTCATAAGTAGTTTTCCCCAGCATGTGAATATTTTGCAGCTCAGTGCACACATGTTAATATTTTACAGTTCAATGCACACTATTTATTAAGGTTTAAAAAAACACGGGAAGCCATGAAGTAATCTAGTACAGAACACAGTGCCCATTCACCCCACTTTCTTCCTCTTGGCTCTATCTTTGAAGTGCTCACTGGGAGTTTTCCTGGATCTTGGTACATTTTGCCCTCATCTCCATAACTTGGCAGCATCTACCCTTACTCAAACTCTCTTTCATCAAGCAGCCATCAACTTTTCTTAAAGGCAAGTCTTATATTTACTTAGTATTTCTTTTTTTTAGGAGAAGTTTAACTGTGATAGTATTTTATTAGGATGGGTATTGTTATTGTCAGTGCTTTGGTTACAAAGTTGCGTAGATTTTGAGCAACCTGCCCCAACTCTGTTTTTCCTATAAATCGTCTTACTTCTAGTGTGCAAGTTTGCAGAATGAGTGGTTTGTGGTTTCTGCACTTATTTCAGAAATGCCTGTTCTTTACCTATGTAATCTTATTCCGTTCTTGTCACTGTTTTATGGCATAGATGTTATTCCCATTAACTGATGAAAGGAAACCAAGGCTCAGAGAATTTAAGTAACTTGTCCAAAATCTCATTGTAATGAAAAGGCAAGATGACTTTGAGTCATTATATATACCCCACTTATTACCTGGCTTCCTAAACTTCTATTCAGCTTCACTTTCCAGTCTTAGGACCAAAGTGAAGGCAAAGGCAGTAAGACACAGACCCCGTGCAGCAGAGTTGTGGTGAGCGGGGAGCAATGATCTGCCTTGCCATTCTCCTACACTGACAACACTTCCTTTTCATTTCTTGTGGAAGACATCCCAGAACATTTTTTGTTGTTGTTGTTCCAGAAAAAGTCTCCAGAAAAATAAATTAAGTATGTGGGTCAGCTGTAGCAAGCTACTGATAATGTCACATGAGGGAGGCTGTGGAGTTCTGCAGAGGGAAAAAAGCCAGGCTGAGCCTGACCTGGCCCTGGCTTCATGGTACAGTGATATAGCACATTCCAGAAGAAGAAAATAGGATGTTGAGGATACAAATAAAAAAATAATCCCAGAAGAGATTTCCTATTGTCCGTGGAGTTCCTTTTAGAAATTGAATATGATTTGAGGCAAGCACTATTGTTCATCTCACAGATGAAAATAATGCATTTTTAAAAGAAATTGTCTTACACAGCATTATCCTATTTTTATTAAAATGGAATACAGACATACAAACCCTTGAACAGTAAACATCAAAATATTAATGGTATTAATTTCTGAGTGGTAGGATTATGGGTTTTTCACTAGTTCATATTTTTACAAAATGTCTAAAATGAACAAGCATAATTTTTCTAAAAAGAAGTGATAAAAGTTACGTTTGAAAACAAATTTTAAGGAGAATTTTGTGATTTTCTTTCCTGAGAACAATTGATTTTGTATTGGGGAAAGGCATTAATAATATTTTTGAGGTAGATCAGTCTCTTGGTGTCACTCAGCTTTGCTGTCCTTATAAATGTCACAGACTTGCTTTTTTTCCCCCTAGTCTTTCATTTCAGCTTTTCACGACTCTGCTTCTCCCTCTTTCCCACGCGTTTTATCTCATCCACACTTATGGTCCATTCTTCAGCCTTCTTTGCACTGCTGCTTCCCCCTCCTTTCCTCCACTCAGGCATCGCTGCTTCCCTATGATCCCCAGCCACCCCTGTGCTGACTCTAACATTCTCTTCCACCAATGGTGCCAGAGTTCACAGTTGATTGCACACTCCTATTGTTTTGGAGGGTTTTTTTTTTTTTTTTTTGCGTCTTTCCCCCCCCCCTTATTTCTCCCAAGGATAGCAGTGGCTGTTTGTTTACTTTGAAGGAACCCATGTCATTTGGGTTTCCTGGCAGCACCAACGAGAAGACGGGTTCCTCTTAGAACATAATCACAAAACAACAACAACAATAAATCTCTATTTCTAAAGTTTTTCTGTTGCCACTCACTCATTTGTTCCTTAGTTGCAGCAGCAAAATGGTCATACCTAAAAACCAGGAGGCTCGGTAAACACACAAGAGGTTATTGTAGACTCCTCTCTCAGAAGCTTTTCCTTTTCCTTTTATTGTCTGTTATGAGTGAATTACAATACCATCAGGATCTATTCTCACTGGTAACTTCATCACCTCTGGGGAAAATTGCTGTAAATCATCAGAGCTTGTCTGCAACTATGTCTACTTCCATCCATGAATCCTTGTGGTGTTTCACTAGGACATCTAAGTTTGCATCAGTCCCTGCTTTCTGAATCAAAATGAGCATAATGTCATTAATTCAATCGATCAGCCTGATGTGCTGCTTCCACAGATGATCAAGATAGTCAAGGTCTCTGTGGGCTATGTTGTCATAGAAAGAAGACAAGTTAACACAGACCTGTGGCAAGACGGTGATTGTATCTTGCTGCCTTGTAAAAGCAAATGGGTTTTTAATTTTCCTTACTGATCACATTCACCACATCAATAGTTACACTCCAAGTGCCACAGACTTTGTGAATATATTCCAGTAAAGATCCAACATCTGGTACAACAGCTGCAACTGGGTAGCCCCAGTTGCCACCTGCCTTGATCCATCTAGTTTTCACAAGGGCCAAGCAGGTGAACTGAATGGGGATGTGATGGAGGTCACCATCCTTGCTTCCCTTTGCCTAGCTCCACAATTGTTGGTATACAAGATTGCTCCTGATTTACTATCTTGGCTGGAGGAGGGCAGTTTTAAGGACCTCCACTTGGGTCTTTCTACCATAATAGCTCTTACTCCATAGATCAGGTATCCAATGTAAGGATTCTGCTTTCTGTTAGGTATACGTATCCCAGTTATGCCCTTGGGGACTGGGTATAACCACAGTTGGGTCTGCAGACTTAGTAGACCCACCATCAGATGGATTTGGACAGGATTCCATTTATCACCTGGATTCCATAAGATTCACCTGTAACTGGGGGATCGTGTTGGTGTTTTGAATCCCCTGTATCCAATAGCCCTAAAAAGGCATGGTCATTCCCCTTATCCCTCTATATACTTATTCTAGTACATGACCATAGATCCCTTTAGGAAAGGGATGGGGGAAATGATAACTGTATATTCCCATAGTGGCATTGTGGGGTTCTTTCTCAAGTGGACCTAGCCTCTCCTTCAATAAATGGCCTCTGGGAGTGAGAACCGGCTCAGATCTGGAAACTAGGTGAGGGGGTCATGATTTTCCAATTCTGCAGTTGATGTTAACTTTCTGCTCACTAAGCTCTATAGTTTTTCTCATTATATAAGTGAAGTAATATCTTAGCTAACTGCCCATTTATCTTGCCTCCCTAGGATCACTGTGGTCTTTTATTAGCTGTTGCAATAAAACTTTGTGAGAGAAAGCACCCTGTATGAGATTTTGACTTGTTGCCTATTTCTGCTATATTTACCTTGCTCTTGTCTGTTAAGTGCTAGCACCTGGGCTCTGCTATCCCAGAATTCTCTCACCCATCCTGACACTAGGGAGCCCAGTCCAAGGCAGGATCTCCTACAGTTACCAGTGAGGATAACCATGATTGGGCTTCTCAAAGATGCTGGTGCCCTCCTCGATAGCGCATCCTTAGCACTTCAATGGAAGGAATGTTCTTTGGACCACACGCTCAGGAATGGGTTCTCTTTATTATTACATAATAAACCCATTCTTATATTTTCTTCTCCCCAAGATTTCTAACCCCCTCCTCAATATTCTGCAAGACAGTTCCAGCATCTCTACCTCATTTACAGCATCTCTACCTCATTAACTACCTCAACATTATGTTAAATTTTTATGGAGCAATCCCAGCCCGTATTAGGACTGATTTTCGATGTCATTGCCAGGATATGAAACTCCTAATCTTAGAACACTCTCATATCAATGAATTCTCACCTACACAGCCTTAGATCCTGCCCTTCCTAGCCCAACTCTCTCAAGATCCATCCCTGGATATAGCTTCCCATTTCCTGCCAGTACATATTAGCCAGATCTTGGGGCCATGAAGGGAGGCAGGAGCAGATCCAGAGGAGGACACTCATCCACAAGGCGACTGCTTCAGGTGAGGGTTTTGAAGGGTCTCCAGGAGAGGAGGGGCTCTTTTCCTCTAGCATTGGGATAAGTGAGCCACTTCTGCCAACCTGGAGAGTTCAGAGGGACCAAGATCTCGGGGGCTCAAATTCTCTAGCTCATCCACCCCATGTTCCAGGGTCTCACTCATTCCCTATCAGGGCTCTGGTTTTGACACAGACTTCTCAAGGCTGCAGGTTCACTCTTTGTTGTAGGTCTGCCATCCTTATAATTAAATCCTGGGCCTGAGGTAAGGAAGACAAGAGCCTTTTTAAAAGCTGCCATGAAGGTTTTCTGACTTTCACAGCATATCTTCAGTTGATATTTGATTCAACTGAGGCTGTCATTTTCTTTTTCATGACTTGTGATGCTGTTAACAAGACCCAGCCAACACCACATCCGTATGATACACGTCACTCCCATACCATTCAGGTGCCATTACTATGGTGTAAGACAACGTTCCAACATTTGCCTGCATCTCACGCCAGCCCATCACTGGTGAAATTCTTCATGATTATGATGCTGCCGCAAGCTGGTGGTTGTTATCACCTCCCTTAACACCAGTCAGAGGTCCTTGACTGGTGGAAGAGCCAGACTCCTCTCTGAAAAGTTTCCTCTCCACGGTACTTCTGGTTCCAACTGTCTTAAGCCTGGGTTTCCCTAAAAAGCAGAGCCTAACATAAGGGTTTGCATGCAGGTAATTCATTTTGGGACGTGATCCCAAGGAACAGAAATGAAGCTAAAAAGAGTAAAACAGGAAAGGAGAAAAAACAATCCAAAGGTGTATTATTAAGCTGATCATTGGGCTCGATCCGGCTGGGAAGTTTCTAAGAGGTCATGTAAAATGTGCCTCAGAATTGTCCATCTGAGTATCTCCCATGGGTCAAGGGGATGTCTGCCCCAGGAAACGAAACTCCCTGCCAGGTTTGCACAGCCATTTTGTCAGAATGGCTGAATGGGTTCCTCAAGGCATCCCACAGGGTACAAAGTGAGAGAAATAGAGAGAAATGTGATACAGCTGAGGTGGGTTGCTCTCAGATTACACCTGCACATTGTTGGTGAAATTCTTACTGATTAGGGTGCAAGCCAGCCCCACTTAACCTCACGTAACACCAGTCACCTCAGTGACTAGAATAAAAAAATGGGTCAAAATGTTATAAGACAAGATGCAAGATGTCTCTGATATGCATCTTCTCCCAGAACATTGCCTCGTATTATTCTCTTTGCCCAAACCTTCTATTTCGTTTGTCATCACTCTGATTCTCTCCCGGAAACAATCTCAACAGGGTGTCTTTCCCCATCTGTAAAGCTTAACCCAACAACACTCTTATTATCTAATAGCAGTATTCAGCCAGTTCCTCTGTGTAGTATCCTTTGTGAATTTCAGATTATGACTCTTTCCTCAGGTTGTTTCTCATATTATTTAACTGTCCCTGGTCATAAACTGTAATAAATTTGTGACAAAGGTTTCTTAGGTCGTGTCCCCTGAGACATACACTTTGAGATTTGTAGGAAGTTTATTGGGGAGTGTCTTCAGGATCAGCACCAATGGGGAGGGAAGGAAGTAGGATAAGGCAGAGGGAGGAGCTGAGCTGGGTTGCAACAGAGCCAGGCTGCAGCCAATGGGGAGCTGTGCATGGCCTGTCTTGTCCCACCTTGACGCAAAGAGGATAGACGTTTGTATCCTGCATTCATCAGTCTTTGGGTGGGGACTGGCCCCAGGGAGGGTATGTTCTTGGGTGAGGGATTGAGAGCATTTCCTGGAGAGTGACTCAGCTGAGAGACTTCAGCCACCAAACACTCCCAACAGCTGGGGAGATGATACCTCAGTTCTGAAGGGAAGATCTGGGCAGTGTATCATAGTATTAACTATAGCCCACCCTTTCTGCTGCTTGGATTATTTTCTTTGTAAATTAAGTTCTACAAACAGTTCTTCCAGGATTCTGGTTGGTTCTTCTTGTGGGAAATTTAAAAGAGGAAAGTTTGCAGGAAAAAAAACACAACTTCTGTCACTGCAGTAACGGAGCCTGAGGCTCCAACTAACCGTCTCCCTCTTCTGCTGCCAATTCTATATCCTCTCACCCTTGGCTAGCCTCTCTGTTGGTCTTGGTGCCTTACCTGGTGGGGTGACCTAGACTCTCATCCCTGACAGATCTGAGACCCTGGTTGCCATGCCCTTCTCAGGCTCTGACTGTGGCAACTTGTCCATTTACTATCAAAATTGGGAAAAAGATTACTAGGCGACTCCCCTAGAGATGGCCTGAGTGCCAAACACGTTTTCCCTTAGTGCCACTGTACCTTAGCAGCCCCACCTCCTCCTGGTGACCAGAGTCAGTTACCCCTACTGTGTGCCCAGTACGACATCCCCAGAATGATGATTCCTTTTTTTTTTTGTCTCTTACAACAAGGAGTCTGAAGTGATTGGACAGCAGCTATAGCTTATTGGTTAATGGAAAGATTACTCTGTCCCTGGTGGAAGTGGATTCCCTCTAGGATACAAGATCTCTAAACCCACAGAGTCCAGAGTTGTACGGACAGAAAGCACAAATTCCCGACAGTCACTGATAGTGATGACAAACACAGCCACTCCTACTTCACCTCCTTTCTCAGACCCATGTGTTCTTCCTGCTGGGGATACAGTACCACATAGTGGTAGCTGATTTAGGGTGTGTCCTGCAACCTGGAGGATGATGCCTCATTCTCACAGGTTATCATCTCCAAGCCTGGACCTCAGTGGCTCCTTCAAAGGCCATTCCATTCCTTTTGCAGGCTGGCATGGTCCAGTTGATACTATGGTCATGTGTCCACTTTTACACTCCCCTGGACTGATACAGAGTCATATGGGATTCCATGTTTGTGGGTGAAACACTGTAATCCCTCAGAAGGTGGTGCTGGCTGAGATCCTGTAGGCAAAAAAGGCACACCCACATCTATAGGTATTGATTCCTGTCAAGATTAATTGCTGCCCCTTCCAGGGTAGAAAGGCTCCAGTGTAATTAACTTGCCACCAAATGGTTAATGGGACTCCTTGAGAGATGGTAACATATTGGGGATGTGGGGTTGGTTTGTGTTTCTGGCAGGTTGGACGTTTGGCAATTGTAGTAGCTAGACCAGCCTTGGCGAGTGGGAGTCCATGCTCTTGGACGCCCATGGCTCTCTGTTCATGCACCCTTTGTGCCAACACTGGGATGGCTGATGACTACCAGTTAAGGCATTCTGTCTGATTCTAGTATCCCTTCCCTGGTGGATTGCTCTCTGATAAGCATTAATTAACAATGGGATTCAAAAACCTTCACACTTTGGGTCATGCCCATAGGTCCATCAACATGCCTCTCCTCCAAATGTCTTTGCCCCCAGTCCTCCAATCTTTCTGAGTCTAGCCTCCTGAGCCATCAGTGAAGCTAATCACCAAGAGTAGATGACTAAGTGCACTGCTCAGAAATTTGCCGACTGGTAGGATTTCCTTCACTGTCTTTCAGGGTCTTCCACTGCAGGGCTACAATGGAGCTGTAGTGCAGGCACAATTCATTTTCATCCTGTGTCCACACACCAAGGTGACCCAATGAATTTAACATGGCCTTTTTCCTCTCTGTCAGTTGGTCATAAGGGACCCTCCATGGTCCAGATGTGAGCTGAGGGAGAGGAACCATTGCAACAGAGGTAACAAACATGAATTCAATCTCTCCTGGAGCTCTCTTTTGCTTGTAATTAAGTCCTGAGCCTGATGCTCAGTTTTTCCTGTGTTCTAGCTGTAAGATAAGAGTCTCTATATATGATGCCAAAGAGAACTGGCTTTCTGATTGTTGATTAATCATCCTCAGGCTTTTATTGTCTTTCTCCAACACATTAAATGTCCACAGTAACAGCCATCCATTTCCATAGTTCTTAAAATTACTACTTCCCCTGAACTTCTCAGATGCCTGAGATGTTACCCCTGTGATCCCCCCCACCAATACCCCATCCCAGCTCACCACCAGGGAAAGTCTTAACAGTTGCTGGGCATCTGGGCTTTCTATCCTATTCCACTGATCTATATTTCTATTTTTGTGCCAGTACCATACTGTTTAGATGACTATAGCTTTGTAGTATAGTCTGAAGTCAGGGAGCCTGATTCCTCCAGCTCAGTTTTTCTTTCTCAAGATGGCTTTGGCTATTCAGGGTCTTTTGTGTCTCCATACAAATTTTAAGATTTTTTTGTTCTAAATCTGTGAAAAATGCCATTGGTAATTTGATAGGGATTGCATTGGATCTGTAGATTGCCTTGGGTAGTATAGTCATTTTGCCTATCCATGCTCCACCTACCACAGTGTTGGTGTCATTGCCAATGACCACGGGCAATACAGCTCCAAAATCCATTTCTGAGTCAGCTTTCTCAGACCAGTCCTGGAACCAACTATCCTAGGTCAGGTTCCCCAAGAGGCAGACTCTGAGATGAGGATTAGCATACGGTGAATTTATGAGGGGAGGAGCATCATCAGATCACCATGAACAGGAGATGAAGGAAGAAGGACTGAGCAGAGGGAGGAGATGAACTGCATTACAGTCACAACAAAGACCTCAGGTGATCCCATAGGCAGTTCTGGGCTAGGATGTGGGCCACTCCCAAGGGAGAGGGTGACTTGGGCAAAGCGGCTCTCCTGGGCTAATGGAAATTCACAAAAAATAATTCAAAGGAGAGCAGTCAGATGTCAACACTCTTGACAGCTGGGTGAATGAGCATCTCAGTCATTTTTTTTTTAATATTTATTTATTTAGTCATTTATTTATTTGGCTGTGTCAGGTCTCAGTTGCAGCATGCCGGATCATAGTTGCGGTATGTGGGGTCTTTCACTGTAGTGCACAGGTTCTCCTTTGCAGTGCGCAGGCTTCTCTCTAGTTGTGGTGCGCGGGCTGCCCGTGGCATGTGGCATCTTAGTTCCACGACCAGGGATCGAACCCACATCCCCTGCATTGGAAGGTGGATTCTTAACCACTGGACCACCAGGGAAGTCCTGGGCGCCTCAGTCTTGAAGGGGCCTATGGGCCCCATGTCATAACATCCACTACATAAGCCCAATTCTTCTTTCTCAAATGAAGAGAACTAATAAGCCTATAACTTCCTCCATTATAAGGCAGGAGACTTAGCCCAGATAAATCAGGCCTAAAAACATCAACAGTATTAATAACATGGTAACTGTGGATGACTTCATATAATCCCAAGGTCAAAAAGGCAAAAATATAACTTCTCTCACCCCAAGGATGTTCTTTTCATATTTTGAATATCCTTCCCTGTAATAATGCCATGGAAGAGAAGCAAAGATCCTATCTTCTATACTTTCTATAAACTTTTAACATCACCCATCTATAAAGATGAGACTTAAAGTCTGTCCAGGTTCTGAAACCAGCCCTTTTAAAATATTTTTCCCAACAAAGCAATTCTGGCAGAGTTGAGGATAGGAAAACCTTTCTAAACTGCTCTACTCCGGATGAGTGATATTGCTTTCACACCTGTGTACTTTTGCAAATTCACTCTTTCTGCCAGAATGTCTTTCTTACCCTGTGTCTTCCTCCAGAATTCTATTCATGCATAAGGTTGTCAGATTTAGTAAATAAAAGTACAGGATGTCCAGTGAAATTATTTTTTAACATCTTTATTGGATTATAATTCCTTTACAATGTTGTGTTAGTTTCTGCTGTACAACAAAGTGAATCAGCTATATGTACACATATATTCCCTCCCTCTTGAGCCTCCCTGCCACCCTTCCCATCCCACCCTTCTAGGTCGTCACAAAGCACCAAGCTGAT